>NW_008705295.1:0-40106 GCF_000326865.2 Helobdella robusta | reverse complement strand
TAAATGCAAAATGGGCAAATAAATTTAACAAAATATGTATTAATGAAAACTTCGTTCCTAAGTATATATGTATGTATATATTTTATTTTTCTACTTTTATGCACTTAGTTAAGGTAGTCTGCACAAGCTTGCTTTTTTGATTGCCTGTTTTATTTCTTTTGGAATAAACGAATTCGTGGAATTAAAAAAAAAGTAATTCTTAACACTGGTTTTCCTTGTTATTTCTATGAATGAGATGACAAGTATGAGAATGTGGCACAACAATTGTACAATTTTATGTGCAAAGTTAATGTGTTATTTTATTGCTGTTATGGACGTCTTTTCATTATCCTCATTATCTCTGTTCTCTCCCCCCCCCTTTCTCTCTCCCTCTCTCTCTCTCTTTTGTGTTATCTTATGTATTATGAAAAATATATAAATAAAATGATAATTAAAAATAACTTAAAATTATGAAAACAATAAGAATTTAAAAATTGGAATAAATTTCTTTGGACCGTACGTTTCTTTGGAATGGTCTAAAGTGCGCACCATACGTTAGTAAGTGCATCAATAGTGCTTGTGCATGTTGACATCGTCTTTATCATTATCATAATCATTAATATAATATTAGTAATAATAATATCAATAATAATATTAATATATTGTTATTATTGTTGTTGTTGTTATTCTTGTTAAATAAAATTTAAAAAACAGCAAATGAAAATAAAATTCTCAAAATTATCTGTTCAAAAATGGGAATGGATGAGACGCACACTAATAAAATAGAACCGAACATTCAAAGAAAAGCAAAAGCAAAAGTTCATTTAAAGCAAATGAAATTAACAATGAAAACTTAACATCACAGTTCAAATAAATAATTTTTTAGTTTCTTCTTAGAAAAACTAACATCATTGATCATTGCCTAATACAGACATTCTCATATCCCCTGGTAGCTATTTCAAACTGCTGAACACTAAGAAATGATTTCATTTTGAGTTTATTGGACAAATACTTAGGAGTGTGTCTATTCATGGTCACGAATATCAAAACGCATAGATTAAAGTTATTCGTTTTTAAATTAAGTGACACCCGATTAAACCTTGGACAACTTACAACGACCTTGACAGCTCAATTCTAAAAACGGATATAGATTTGTCGAGCAATCAATAAAACAAACCGCTGCAATAAAGCGATTCGTGCGTGATCAGATGCACGTATCAAGGTACGTGAGTCCCAGTCCAAATACATCCTGAAACAATATTATATATATATATATATATATATATATATATATATGAGAAAATGAGATACAAGTGCATACTTGAGTGCGTCATTAAGCTCGTGTCTCGTATTTTTCAGAATGAAAAGGGTACCTTTTTCCGCCAAGCTTTTCAAAAAAAATGTAGCAGTTTGTCAAAGTTTGGGAAGAAAATAAAAGTTGCGACCCGTTATAAATTGGATAATTTTTGTGGAGGACCAGATTCAAGTCCCGCCAGCTTCATAAACTCCTTTCAAACAAAATGTGCAGTCAGTCTGGATTCAGTATTTTATATATTCATTTAAAAACACAAACAATTTTTTGAAACCCAGTAGCAAACATCAAACTACGGTATATTAGGACCCGACAACTTCTCGTCCACGATACATGTGCGCATTATATTAAGAGTCGCATATACGAGTTGAAGAAAATGTATGAAAAAAACTTCTGAAGAAAATACATATACATGGTATATATTTTTGTATGCAAGAAAGTAAATTCTATACACTAGAATGCCATAGCATAGGGATGACATGTTAACATTCGCTACGGTATAAAATAAAAACTTGGATTGTTCTGCTTGTATCTTCGATTTTACAGAAAAATTATATCTTCACTTGATCATGAAAACCAATTTATTAATTTGATTTTCTAGATGAGAATTTTTCAATGATAAAATTAACTCAAAATAATAAATTCAGGTTAATTCTATAAATAAATTCATAACGATAATAGAAAAAACATACATTTTAATTAAATTTTGCGAAACCCACCAAATAGTAGTAGTCATCATTAATGCTAATCCTAGCCACTATGAAACTCGTGAAGTGCAACAAGAAATCAATCATCAAAGAAGTTTTAATTTCAACGTCATTCTTTTTATTTTTTTTATCACCATCGTTCTCTTCTTCCATATCATCGACCTACACCAAGATACCAACAGCACCATCGTCCACATGTTATCCCGACACATCAGAAACAACACAATACTCCGTAAGATCAGTGCAAAGATGTGCAGCTTATTGCAGCATCCTACCGACCTGCAGAAGATTCAATTATTATTACCAGAGTAATGTCTATGGAACTGCTGGAGATTGTCGCTTGTTTCCATCTTCTAACTGCCAACATGTTCTTCAAATCAATGGATTTCTCGCTTACGTCAATAATGGTTGGTCATAAAAATAATTGACATTTTATTAAAAAAAATTGTAATTTATTTAATAAAAGAATATTAATAGTTCTTCAATAAAAATGTGCTTCTTTGCTTTCATGTGCTTGGCATAATGACGTGGTTGTTCACATCAAAATTATCTGCGATATATTAACCAACCAATATATTTTTTTACATTTGAAGCTCTGTTCGAACCGCCAAAACCAACCACTGAGACGACTGTAGCAACTAAACAACCAACAACTACCAATGAATTACCAACCACAGCAACTATCCCCGATAAATTGTCAATGACAACTGTTATGGTAAATGGCTTCGACTGTGCTCTTAACAATCCCTGCCCGAATGCCATTCCTACTACAGACAATCCAAATACTTTGTTTCCTGACATAGACCCAGCAAAATTTATCCAGTGTTCGAACGGGTACTGCTACATTTTTAGTTGCCCAGCTAGCACATATTTCAACGATGTCCTGAAACTTTGCACGTAAACGAAAATCAGATCATATCGGCATGGTTATCCAAATCAATTTGACAATGATTTTGTTTTTTCAAAATACATTAGATGTATTTTTTAAACGGTGATGTTCTACGTTTTGATATTCAATGCATATAACATGTGAGTGAAGAATGTGTGCGTATCAACGAACCAAAGTATAAAATCGCACACAATGTTCTACAAACAAACTATGTATATAAATATATTTCATGTGTACTTATATTAGATATGCACCAAATAGTAAATTATTTGATCTGCTACTTAATATCTGATTTACTACTCAACCGAATACCAAATTACCAACAATTTTGAAAAAAAAAATTTTTTAGAATGAAAACAAAAATGGCTATTCATGTCTAGCCAATAACACATAATCGAAATAATATTAAATTTTGTGTTCAAACCCAGATGTTTTAACAGCTGCGATGTCCAAAATAAATTTTCTGCTAATAATAATAATCAACCATTAATGTTCTGAAATAAAAAAAATTGACGGCTTAAACGGAAATTGCAACATTTGGTTCTTCAGCCTTTAAAAATGGCCGAAACCCACTATCAAATTTCGGGAGTCAAATATTCTGTGCATCTCTAATTTACAACAAATATGTATATATATATATATGTATGTAAACATATAGGGAAAAAATGCATGTCAACAAAATTCTTACAAAATAAAAAACGTCCAATCAGTTAATTGATCGATCGATACTGTTATTTTATAGCGTGTAAAAAATTTGAAAGTGCTCCCAAATTTAATCAGAGATGGAACTTTCAGGAAGGTGTGGATATTCTGACGTGACTTCTAACGATGTGTTAGTCGTGATAGACATTTTTATGACTCTTTCCTGTATTAATGATCAAACAATTCAAAACGATGTAAACATTTTTTGTTCAAACTTTTCATTCATACATCCGAACACTTAACCGCTCAACTATCTATACCTATTTATCTATCCACTCATTTGTCCAACCAACCATCTATCCATTCACCCTTAATTCCATGCATGCCATACATATTCCTACCCATAAGACGAGCAACTCCGTCAGGGAATGTTTCTTACCGAGGCGACCCACTTCTCGCAGCATGTTCGCGCGCAAACGATCGAAGAACGGGGAAGTCTCTGGGAAGGAAAAAAACATGGTGAAGAAAGATGACCAAAACTGAAGAATTGAGTAAAGGAATAAATTAGTTATAATTTTATAGCGGACTTATTATCCCTACAACTTTAAAATTTGAATTAAAACACGTAAATTATTCCGATATCTGTTAAAAACAAGTATCAGCCATTTATATAAAGATCAAAATTATTACAATACCTAATGTATTAAATCTCTATTCATTATAAACGGCATAAATGATGTTCAATCACACAGCATCAAAATGATCATAGCAGTTGTCTGCTTAAAATCACGCTAACCAAGATTGTTCTCTAAATATAAGACTTGAGGATTGAATGAGTTAGGGTAGGTTGATGGCACTTGGATGATCAGGCTTGGAACTTTTGGTAAATTTAGATCATCTGTCAGAATTCGGAGGTGGAAATATGATGGCATGATGGAGACAAGATGATGAGATGATGAAAATATAATAAAAATATGATGAAAGAAAAACACGTCGGAAGAGCTAAAACAACTAAAAATATCACGCGAAAATTGACAAAATTGCTTAAAAGTTGCATTGAAAAACTTAAGAGATAAGCGGTGCAGTGATAAAAGCAATAATGCACATTTCCCCAAATTAATGAAATAATATTAATTCGTAACATGGCAAACCGAAAGTACAAGATAGCAGAATGCTTTCTGATCCGGTAATGTGCATTGTATCCAATTGAATGAGATACCTATCATCTAGGTACAACACCTGCACATTCAATAGGACAATTACAAAAAATTATTTCACATAATTTTATTCAATTCTCCAGTAACTAGATAATCACCTGAACAGACTAAGATAAATAAATTATAGATCCAGCAAACTTATCTTCTGATGAATCAATCGATTAATCAATCACTCACACAATCAATCAATTCAATCAATTTGTCAATCAATAAATCAATCTATTCCATTAATTAAAGAGACAACCTCGTTCTGTATGCTTTCGTTGATTTCGTCATTTCCTAGCACATTTCTCTGGAGAATGAGATCAGAGCTTGTATATGACTCTGCAGTTTTCCTTAAAGGTCTGACAGCCGGAGAGTACTTCGGCAATTTTGACTTCGTTCTCTTGTATTCTCTGAGAGTAAAACCATGAAAATGATTTAACACTGCAAAATTATCACAAAAAATTTCCTAACAGAAAATTTCAAAGACGCCAGCATATTTCAATCAGCAACACGGAAACACCCACATATCTCAATAAAACAAAAATAACAGCAAACACCCAAATAAAGCTGAAATACCAACATATGCTCGGGCATGGGGATCAACCTGACAGCCCCTTCAAATGTTTTCTTGAGGACGTCGTGGAAATCAGGCCTCTTGATGTTGGCCTTCAGGACATCGTACAGTTCCTGGCCCATCGCAAGGGGTTCCTCAGCTGACGAGCTGCTGCCACCAGCTGACCCTGAATGACCAGCTGCAGACGGCGAAGAAGGGACGTTCTGTGTGTTAATCGTCGTCAAATGGTGTTTTGAATAACGCTGTTTCAAATGATGATTCGTTTCTGACTATTAGTTAATTGATATATTATTTTTTGTGAGTATTTGTGACTAGTTAGATATAGCTGATATTTTATAATAAACATTTTTGCTGATCGGCGATATTTTTCAACTATTTAACGTCTCTGAAGACAGCTAGCTCAAGCGCTTTACAAGTCTACAAAGCAATGCAATACAATACAAATAATTAAATAAAAAAAATCAACCCTATTAGAGAGCCCCCATAAGATAGCAGCAATCAATCAGAAAATTATTAAATCAATCATAATGAGCAACAAACCAGCTGCCTCTCTAACACTGATTCGCATTTGAGCAAGGTACTCAACGGCAACCTGTGCAATGGAAATATGACGTCATCGTTAAGTATTTTAAACTTTTGACACGATAGAAGTCACAACAAAATTTAATTTAGAAATCATTTATCTGCTATGATTTATACTTAAATTTGCCTATGGAATTAATTATAATTAATGAGGTCTGGAACCTCTAATTATGACAAGAAATAAAGGAAAAATAAATAACTAAGAACTTGATGCAGCTTCAACATTGTTAGATAAACTGAGTGAAGACATGAAGTTAAATTACGAAACACCATCATTGGAGTAATGAAACTGCGTATGAGAGTGATCAGCTATGATACTAAGATATGATATTATACACTATGATACACGCCAATTCAACAACTTCAAACGTACACTCATTCAGCAGCACACATTAATGTGAAAAGGTTATAAAAATATTCCCACCTTTTTGACCTATCTGACAGTATATCCAGTAGGTTCTTCATCTTGTTCATATCCATCTTCCTATCTGTTTATCATTTTCATTCCATATTGACATTAAATTAAAGGTGTCAATTAATCATTATCCTTTTATTCCACCATCCTTCTCATCATCACAATTACAGCCATCATCATCGTCATCAACACCACCAACATCCCCATCATCATCACAACCATTGCAACCACATCGTCGTCATCACCATCATCAACCTTCATCTTTATCAATCTTCAAAATCATCTTCTTCAGGGGTTCCAGGTACTTCTGCAGTTGCTCCCACTTCTGCAAATATTCCTGCTCCTCACTCGCTGAATTTTTTTTTTAGAAAGTTCAATTGCACCAGGAGGTTATATATTTAATCAAAATAAGAAAATAATAACTAATATAGATTTCAATATTAATATTATCACAAAAACATTTCATGAAAAGTTCTACAGGTGATTAAAAAATTTCAATTTTAAAACGACCATTGACTATTATTTTGAATAATGCGATTATTTCTTAATTTAGCACAGCAGAGGTAATTATTTGTATTTGTGTATTTGAACATCCTATTACAAATATTTCAAATAAACTCATTGAATTGATAATTGCGAATGAGATTGCAGAAGTAAATTACTACTGAAGATAAAGAATGAACACGTCAGGTTGGATGTGCAGTAACAACATTCAATAAAATCAATAAACAAACAAATAAACAAGCGGATAAACAAAATGAAAACGAGAAAATGAGGCAAACAAACAAGCATACAGACACACTAGCAAAACACATGAACAAACATAAGCACTGAATATCATGAATATAAACAAACGAACGAACGAACGAACAAACGAACGAACAAACCAGGGGTGTTGAGATGACTACCAGGTGACGGTAGAGACATCCGAGATGATGGTGACAAACCTATTGATGTCAATGATGATGATGATGAAGAAGAAGATAATGATGAAATGGAATGACGTAAATGATAACAATAATGATGATATTGAGGGAGATTATGGCGAGGATATATGCGTGTACCTGTACGTATGTGTATGTGTGTGTGTGTGTGTGTGTGTGTGTCAGTGTGCGTGTATAATAAGTCTAACCCCCCAAATTATCAATGAGAACAAAACAGCAAGTTAAATATTCATCACCGTCATTATTCACCACATCATCACCATCATCGTTGTCGTCACCATCATCTTCAAAAACCTATCATCATCTGTTGTTGCATGGATGGTGAGGGGTTGACAGCATTCAAATTACTCGGTGAAGGGACCGTCATACTGGAGCCAGGCGATGGCAGTAGGTGCTGTTGTGCCTGCCCGCCACCTGGACTGCCGGCCACCTGCTATTCAAATCAATTATGTGCCTAGTTTACTCAATGGCCAACTAACTAATGGGTTACATATCTTACAATTAATTTAAAATTGTTAAATTGATTGAAAAGATGCGAAGAATGACTTTTAAGAATACTGTTTCTAATTCTTACCCCAACTTATTCATCAATATTTTAAGACAGGCCGTAGACGGGTCACGTCAATAATAAAAAAAATTGTAAAGTAAAAAACTAAAGTGGGACCGAAGTAAGTATCGTTGGATGTATCCTTCGAAGAACAACTAAATGTCGGAAAGCTCACGAACAAATTATTATTATTTGTATAATAAAAAGAATTGGTTGAACGCGAGGATTTATTATATACGTACGATATGTTTGTATAAATTTACTTGTCCAAATATTTTTATTTACCAACTGTTTGGGAATTAACAATTGCAGCTTGTCTTTTGCTGATTAAGGCTGTTTGTTATTTTGGATTTTTGACCTTTTCATTTCGCTGCTGCTTTTATTTCCAAAAGCAAGCCAACATATTTTTTGCAATCTTTGTTGTAGCACAAAATAATTCATGTCATTTTGCCTTTTTTTTGTTTGATTATAAGCATAATTTATTTGCGTGAATGAAATTGTTAAGAAAAGATTTCCATTTCTTTGAACGTACCTGATTGAATTGTTGCATCCTGCTCTGCATGTGCGATTGGAATTGCCCTGGGATTCCACCTTGAAACTGTACCAATGAAATTTGTATACACTTTTAACTATAAAAGTTATTAGTTACGTAAGTTTCGTATAAATGTGCCGAAGTTATTTATTTATCAGAAATATATCAACCTTTTACATTCGATGCTAAAGTTTATAAATTATTTTTGTAAACTTTTCTTTAAGGAAAGTTAATAAAAGTATTGTATAACTGTAATTAGATGGAGTCGTTTTAACATGATAACGTAAGCTATCTGGCAACATTCCTTTCTAGATCTAACTATCTCCATTTTCATCACCATCATTTGATAGTTATGTTATCAACATCACCACTGTCATCTTCATCACGTTTCCCCATCATCAACATCGTCATAACCACCTGGTCTGATGCCATCATTTGGTTGGCCTGTACAACGGCTGGCATACGATTCTGCTGCTGTTGACCCATCAAGACATCACCTTTTAATACCTGATGAAAACAGCCACAACCAACGTATGAGATGTCCAATGTTCGTACGAGCGAAGAGAAGCAGCAGTGATCGTGTTTGAATAACAATTCGAATCAGAAAGCAAACATAAAGGTGAGTGACGATGCAACCATTCACGCAGTCATGTCAATTTGTTGATTGTGGATGTTCTTCTGGACATTGCAGAGGAAAGTAAGACAGCTGCATGATCATTGCGAAAAGGTACAAAGAACACCAACACTCAATAATCGTGCGTACAAAGAACATCAACACTCAATAATCACGCAAATGAATGATCCAATAACAGAGAACGAATAATTCAACCAAACATATAAAATAATACAAGCTGCCTCTAAGCCAGCCAACCAAGTAACCAATCAACAAGTCAATCAAATCACCGGCCAATCAAATGAGACTAACCTGTTGCCCCACAATCCTAACTCCCAACCCTCCAGGAACAGCACCAGGATGTGTTGGATATCTTGGCTGCAACACAGCTGGCACCTGACCGGGCGGCCTAACCATTTGATTCGACTGCAACGGAGACTGGCCTGTGTTTGTAGATGATGACGACGAAGACGTGATAAGACTGTGATGGTTACGATGACGATGTTAATTATAAAAACGAAAGTGATGATGATGTGGTGATGATGATGCAATAGCAATGATGATGATGATTGATACGTTTCTTAAAGTTTAGACAAAGCCGTGGCCCAACTGACAAAAAAAAACGCATTCAAAACAAAGTGATAAATTTAAAGTCTTATTTTGTAATTAACATCATAGGATCAATTAATTTAAATTATGCTTGAAATATCTTTGAGCTTGTTAATAGGGCAAAATAATAATAATAATAATAATAATAATAATAATAATAATAATAATCAGTCGGGAAGAGGAACTATGGAACTTTGAAGTTTATGACGTCATAGTATATAAAAACCCACAACATCAAAGCAGATTTTAAAGAACAACGACTCTAAAATGAGAAACAACGCAATACAGTGCAATCCACTTGAAAGTAAACCGACATATAAAGACACACACGCACACACGCGCACGCAAACACACAAATAGGTACACAATACATATATACACAAAGATGTATGTATTATTTATAAGAAATAAAATTAATAAATGCATGCTTAAATAAAATAAAAAGCCAACCATGATAGAAGTTACTATTGTTATTATCATTTGGAGTCACCAACGACCAGTCAGGCCAAGTGTTGTTTGATTGGAACATTATTGGATGAAGAAGTAGAGGTAATCATCAAGCCTTAGTGAAGATCACTTATAAATTATAACGTAACAAGAGATCAATAAATATTGCTCTGAATATTTCTCAAATAAAAATTTTTTTTTTTAATTAATTTTTTAATTAATTTTTTTGTAAATGTAATTTTTGGGATATTCATTTGTAGTTTCCTCCAGAAGTGTTCACAACAAATTTTTATTTGCAGTACTGATGGAAAGTATGGTAGTTAAAAGTTTAACACAGCTTCATTAAGAAAAAAATGTTATAAAGAGTTAATTTCAGTAGCAAGCTCAACTTTAAAACAATTTCATATTTAAATAGTTGCCTACAATACTAAGAGTGAAATTTAAGAAAAAGTTAAAAAACTTCAAAGAAAATAAAAAACCAGTAATGAAATGGAAGAGCAGAGCAGACGTCAAACTATCAACTTGATTCATAACAATTAACCAAACCACACATTATATATATACATATATATATATATACATACATATATATACATACATATATATATATATATATATATATATATATATACAGATCTCATCTACGTTGCATATGCATAGATGTCTCGATGTATCTATGATCCATGTTATAAATGTTATACAAACTATAACAAAACAGGTAAACAAATTCTTCGCCACAAATTATAAGGTATCCAATATCGATGTAAAAGCACTGAGACCAGAAAACGCCGTACAAACAAATCAACACACATCATAGGCTTCTACTTATACAATATATTTTTCTAGCACATAATAAACATTTGTATAGTGACAAATGCATATAAATATATATATATATATATATATATATATATATGAAATGAGACATGGATGTTGGAATATTGCATGCATAGTAATGCACCACTGCATCACACACACATATGCAAGCAAACTCGGAAGCCCAACAAAGCTTATATGATCTATCTATATGTAAGAATTTCATTTATTTGTATTTTCATGTTATATATATATAAATATATATATATATATATATATACAAGTGTGTGTGGGTGTGCGTGGGTATATATAAAAATACATATGAGTGTGTGTGCGTGTGTGTGGATATAGCTTAATAGACAAGTGGACGTGGCGTGGTGTGTGATTGCGTGTGTGATCTCATTAGTCCAGTTGGATAATTAAAACGTCGTATTATATTTGCAAGAGGGAGAGAGAGAGATGATGTGGTGATATTTAAGATGAGGAATTGTGCGATGTGGTGCATTGGAATGATATAACGATGATAAATCAAAATAGGTTGGTGTTGAGAGACTTATTCGATACTTACTAAAGATACTAAGAAATGTTGGCTGGTGATACTTTCTTTAAGATATTCTCTTCAGTATTACTCAGAGGTATCAAAAACTACCAGTCATTGCAAAAGCAGTACCATGCACCTTTACCAGTAAACGACCGCGCCATCCGATATAAACTAACGATGAATGTGATGAAGTGAATGATTTGCAAACAATGATGACGATCGCAGCTGAAATGTACGTGCAAAATGATGACGCCGATGATGACGATTACATAAAATATCAAATGAACATGATAACAATAATAAAGATGATCGTGATAACGGTGATAATAATAAGGTTAATCAAAATGTGAAGATGAAAAAAATGATTAAGCAATGATGACGACGACGATGATGACGCTACAACAACAGCAGCAACAACAACGGCCACAATCATGATTATGATTAAATTAAGATTGATGACATCGCAGCAACCGGAAGAAGCGGTCCTGATAGTGTTTGGAGGAAAGATGTCTGCATCGTACAACAAACAACAACGATGCAAAAAGTTCGTGGATGAAAGCGAGAATGTACAACAGAAACAAAACAATATTGAACAATTATAACAAGGTCAACCAAAGAGGAAACGGTTACAGAGAAAGCAATTAATGTACATTAATATTGTAGCAATTAAATAAATAAAATAATAATAACCTTAATTGTAATTGCAAACTTGCATAAGTCGATAACAAATAAAGACAACAGAAAAAACGCAGAAAGTAATGCATTAAACGTAAAAACAAGACAGCTTGCCAAAAAATCAACCAGCAGTTGAGAGAGGTTATCATTACTAATGAATCCATTATCTAATGACCAAAAGATGAAATGATGAAATAAAAATGCGTGTATGTAATCGAAGATCTAGTAAGCTAATGCATCAAGCGTTGGTTTGATGATTTCAACGAGAAAGAAATGTGATAGAATGCAATAAAATATTAAAACTCGTTGGAAAATTTTCAATTACAATGAAATGAATACAACTGATCGTCTAATTTGGCGCAAAAAATTGATGGCAAAGAAAACAACGTCCTTACTCGGGGAGCTGGGTCTCTGGACGCTAAACGAAGATTGATTGATTGATTGACTCCAGCTGGAAGTTTGTCTGCAAACAAGGTTTTAGCTTTAAATGGTCTCAAAATGAACTAAACCAGTAGACTTTTGGCAAACTTCAGGAAGTTATCGATGTCAACTGGCCGACCATTGCTCTGTTTTTTCACGTGCACATGCAGAGAGTTTGTTGTGCTTTCGGATAGACAATCGCCTATAACTTTTTACTTTTGATTGAACATTCCGCCATGTTTAATGTTCCGATCTTGTGACATTGTCTTGAATTTCCGCTATCGCTGTTGGTTCGACGTAGTAGATTTGGTGATCTCCAACGCTGCAATTTGGTTCGACTACATATTTTTGGACAACTTTTATTCATTAACGACTTTATTACCACCTCTGTATTTTTCCATCTAAAAAAGCGTTTTCTTGAATCATTTATGAGTCCGCGTTTTGCCATAAAATCTACACCTATTAAATACTGCTCAGTGATATTTGCGACGAAGAAAAAACTGTCAAATAACAAATCACCTAATTGAACATTGAAAAACCTTTTCTTAAACGGTTCTTGGCCATCCCTCGGTTGTTCTAAGAATGTACTTATTGAGGCCATCTTTTTCAGACTGGATGGCAAATCAGATCTTGAAAAAACGACTTTGTAGCTTCGCTGTAAATGTTAATTGTACATTTCCATGAGCCAACCTTTCTGGTCATCACGACATTGGTATGATATAGAAACTTCAACTTCCTAGCTATAAGGGTCATCTCTACCAGCTTGTTTTACCGAATGGCTATACATTATTGTCAGTAGTCTGAAGAAGGACTTTTCGGAAATGAAAGAGAGATAGAAATTTGCCATTGAAAAGCATTTGAAAATGAGAATCGTTGATAGGAACACTAGCTGATATAGTATATAATATGCGAGTACATAACAAAATATAATGGCATAAGCACGTACGAAAAATAGGGGAAAACAGATGCAAACACCTACATGCACATTGGCATATGCGTAGATGGAAAAAAACGATGGAGTGAAACATATTGTCCATTAGAGGAAGAAAAATTCATCACGCATAAACGACAAGCCGGCAATCGTGCGATTGTGTGTGTGTTCGCGCGCGTGCGCGCATTTGCATGTACAAAAATAAAACATACACAAATGTATAAAAACATGCACGTGAGTATACGCATCGACGTGTGTACATTAACAAACACAAACTAAACAAACAAATAAGTACAAACGATAAAATGTCATTACACTCAGTAATACAAACACAAATATGCAGCCAGGAAGAAACCAAACAGATAAAAAGACGTAAAAACATACAGACCAACGCACACAACGAACAAAGACACAAGAACGTCCACCGAGACGCTCTCAGACAGAAATAAATCGTAATCATCATCGTCATCATCATCAGCAGAACCGATATCATCATCATTACTGCTATCATCATCACAATCATCTTAATATTCATCATCGACATTATAATTCTTTTCCCCATCATCATCTTGGTCTTATCTTTGTATCCTCATCATCAGCAGTTTTTTGGTGTTTCAATGATAGTCTGTCTGTATTGCGCACAGTATATATATATATATATATATATATATGTACATACATACATACATGCATTCAAATTTATATATATATATATAAGTATAATTACACTAATCATACTTATACATACATACATTTTATATATATATATATATATATATATATATATATATAAGCTTCATATGCTAGGGTTTTAATAATAGGTTTCTAAATTTTGAAACAAATGATATTAAATTGAAGCTTTTTGCGGATCCATTTGCCATTCCCGTAGATGAAGCTTCCGAAAAATTTCAGACGGAATTAATCGATCTACGAACATCTGATCCATGTAAATCTCAATTTATAAATTTGAATTAGAATGTTTTAAAAAATTTTAAAGGGTTGCCGAAGATTTTTTAAATTTAAAAGAATATGCATATGTTTGGAAGTACATACACGTGACAGACATTTTCAATAATGAACATTAATAAGTCGAAACCAAGAAACAAACTGGCTGATAAACATTTAGAAGCAAATTTTAAAATTTCAACAAGCACAATTAAGCTAGATATATAAAAACTAGCTAACAAACACCAATCACAGCCATCTCATTAGAATGGTCGATGGTGACGATTAGTTTCGGCCGTCCATTCTCCAAGTTTTTGTCAATCTGGCCCTTCACTAAAAATTGTTGTGCGCCTCTAGCATATGCATACACGTATCTGTGCAAATATATGTAAGTATATACATGCTGTATAATAAGATGAGAGTCTGTGAACGAAAATTCTCATTTGGTGTAGTTGCACGAAACTGTGCGTGTGGCCACCTGCCTGCTAACATCTCAATTGTATGCTAGCTTTGCTTCATTGCTGCGTTGCTCAGTGGCAAGTAATGCTACCATTACCATTTTACTACCACTTCACTACGACTGCTACTGCTGCTGCTACCGTCACGACAACCACTTCTCCGGCCACTACAACTGATGCTGCTACAACTTCTGCTACTACTATCATTTCGTTGGTACTAATACTACCACTACCAGTGGCAATTTCATTTTGTTAAAAATATTACAAATATAACATCTTCACAATCATCATGATAGTGCAATAGTCAAAGTGACGTCACTATATAGTATTTTTTTATGATTATAAATGATTAAATTTTCTACAAAATGAAGAACCACAATAAATGATGCAAACATTTTTAGTTGGTTAATTAATTTATGACAACAGTATCATCACCACTCTCACATCATCATTCTAATCATTTCGTTACTGCATACTTACTTGCGTACGCACATATATACGCTGAATAAAATGTGCCTCTTTTTCTAGCAATATTCTTTCCCATCAACATCATCACCGCCGGAACGCTGGAAGCTTCGTCATCATCATCTTCATCATCATCATTATTATTTATTTATTTATTTATTATTATTTTATGTCGATCCCATCTTCATTCCTATTCACCATCATCATCGTCGTCATCATTAGCATCATCATCATTATTCATATCACCATCGCAATAATCACCTTATTATCATCCTCGTCGCTGTCGTTATCATCATCACTATGCTGATTGCTGACGCACAGCAATGGGTATCATAATCAAAATCTTCATTCGTTTATACTCTCATTCCTTTTTTATAATTCATTCAGTTCTTCTTTTCTTGAAAAATTGAAACATTTCAGTCATTCTTTCGTTCAGCCATTCAGTTTCTGTATTTTCTGCCATCCTCTCATCATCGTCATCGTTGCCTTTGCAACAAACACAATAGTCGTTTTCATCTTATCATCATCGTCGTCGTCATCATCAAGAAAGATGAAGCATGCAACTTGGGGAATAATGAAAAACATAAGAATAAATAAAGTCGTCGCAGCAGTTTACTTACATTCCAGGAAACATCCGCACACACTCTCGTGTAAAAAACACCATGAACGACATTTTAGCGTAAATTATTTTCAATCAGACACTTGGAAATAATCATTGTTAAAAATTCTGGATAAGTTTTTGTGACTCAACAACCGACATGACATGAGAAGGAAGAATGAATTGAAAAGTTTAAATAATGTCTAAATATAGAGAAAATTGAAACTTGAAATCCACACAGTAAAGCCCCAACAAACATCCACGCAACTGAAAATTACATAAAAAAGATCGGTTGGTTTCTTGGCTGGTTTGTTTGTTTGTTGGTTGATTGGTAACGTTTAGAATATTACCGGCAATTAACTTATTAACAGATCCAACTGGCCATTCAATAAACTGAAATTTTAATTGCTTATACAATTGATAATATTCCACATATTATGCTGGAGGTAAAACAAAGCGTTAACAGGCACCTAATAGACAAAGTTTGTTGCGAAAACATTACATAGAAAAACATTACGCAACAAAACATTACATAAAACTGCATTTCAATAAATATTGAAAATGGAAATACTTTTAATTCATCTGACCGAAGGAAACTATAACTACGGTTCACGAGCCTGGGGCTTAATGAATAACGATTATGATTCACGCTTCACAAACTAGAAAGTGAGAAGACCATCTAAGAAGAAAGTGATTTTGTTTAGAAGTTTCAAATCATCATTTCAAAAACCATTTCATATAACTGGCTATCTAATTATGTCTCGATTTATGACTGTAGATCAATCTATAATTTTCATTTTTTTCAAACGATTGAAAAAATGTATAAAAAAAAATGTTTTGAATTTTAACATTTTTCTCATTTTCATTCAACAAAAATAAATAGAACAAAAAACAACAAAACGATAAACGGTCGTCATCAAAATAACAAAACAAACAACAAACAAACAACAAACAAAACAAGCAAATAACTGATTAACATCATCCTCATCCTCAACATCATCATCAACATCATCATCATCATCAACATCATTATCAACATCATCATCATCAACATCATTATCAACATCATCATCAACATCATTACCATCATCACAATCAGCATCATCATCATCAACAACAACACCAAATCAGTATCGTTATTTTTAATAACTTGCCAATAACATTTGTTGTAGCCATCATTGACAAGCAGTACTTAAATGTCGATTTATAATCAATATCATAATCCCATTATTATCTTTTAATCCTTTAAAAATAAAAAATGGCAATAATAATAATAATAAAATTATTAATAAAATTAACAACAATAATAATATATAATATTATAATTATTATATATTAATTATTATTATTATTATTATAATTATTATATATTAATTAATTATTATTATTATTATTATAATAATTACCATTATTATCATCATTATTATTACTAAGAGCTGAAATAAAATAAAATATGGGTTAAAATATGGTGACATCAACATAAAGAATGGCAATAACAAATGAGAAATACTTTTAAAGCGTTTGGGGCGAAAAATAAGCCGCCTGATATTTAATTAGGATGCAGAAGAGACTGACTGATTGTGATATATCATAAATTAATTAAGATAACAATTGATTGATATATCAATTGATAAAAATAAATAGTAACAAGTGACGGAGGCATATTATTATCATTACAACAAACACACAGTGAATAAATCAAATCAATGCATCAGACAATCTTTTGCATGTGACAAGCGGGGATTTCTTCACATTCGAACCCGGACAATGTGTCACAAATGCCAGACACCATACCCATCGCGACCCCAATCACTTAATTGAATAAGATACAGATTCTGATCACATATCCATCCATCCATTCATCCATATCCTTGTCCAACCAATTAGCAGTCACTTAAATCTAGCTAATACATTTGATTTATCAACTTAGTTAATTAACTGTGACCTTCCCTTTGACATTTGAACTATGACCTGGCTTAATTTAATATGGGGATTTGATCACTAATGATGAAAATATAGCAGAATTTTTATTTTTGCACTGGCACACTCATTCATTCATTCATCATTCTAATACCCTTCTTTTCAGTTTTATAGTTCTCTTCATTATTTTACCAATCATCCTTCAACTTTCATTTTTCATCATTCTCACCAAGTTACCATCATCATTTTGTTCATGCCCATCACTTCCTAATTCTAAATATCTTCTCGTTCTCATTTGTATCTATCTACCTTTCCTAACTTATCACGCTTCTTCTCACTGACCTCTCGCTACCACCGACCTCCAGTTCCTCATTATGAAGAACGAGCGAGCGAGCAAGCACTCACTGATTGATGAAAAACAAGATCCTGGTTCATGTGGTAGGCAGAAGAACATCGACACAGTCGTGGGAATTTTCAATTAAATAACTCTCACAATCGTGCCCATTCAACAATTTTATGCTATCTAGAGATTGAAAAATTTGAAAAATAATTTTTGCGAATGGAGTCTTAGTGGATGGAAAATCATTTATTAACCATTTCTACTCACATTCATTAACACGGTCACGTTCTAAATCTCTATCAAAATGTTTCTAAAATGAATGAATGTATGAATAAAATGATTGGATTATTAAATGAAATAATGAATGATGGAATAAAATGAGCCCCCTTAAATGAATGAATGAATGAATGAATAAATGAATAAATGAGAGAATGGGAAAAACAATAAAGGAATAAATGCATTTAAAAAACAAATAAATGGAAGAATCAAATGAACGAACCAGCAAAGAGAAGAATGAATAAATAAGAAATAACCTTGCTTAGTCAAATGTTGCAGAGCATTGATTGGATCAGATAGAGACTGTTGGTGGAGTGCTGGGTCAACAAAATTCTGTGGCACAGACATTGTTGAGGTGCCGCCCTGTTGTTGCTGCAGCGGTCTTAACTGTTCTACGGGATGCAGGGTTGTGGAAAAATTATAAGTTCATGAAAATAATGCAAATCAACACAACAACACAACAACACAAATGCAAATCAACACAACAACACAAATGCAAATCAACACGGCAACACAACATGCTGACAACATGACATGGAAAACAAAATTACATAGTAATATTAATGAAAAGGTTGGAAACGTTTACAAAATTAATAAGTGTTACTGAGAAAGTCGATAACAATGAAGACAGTGAAGATGATGATGAAGACGATGATGATGAATAAAAATATGTACAGCTCACTCATTGCTTCGAGTTTCTTATAGGAAGCATGTACATCAGCCATGTAATCTTTCTGTAGGTTTGAGAAAAAAAAATACAGAAAGTCTTGTAATCTCAAAAGCTAGTCATTTGAATGGAATGAAAAGATAGGTATTGAATAATGTTATTTAGCGACTTTATCAATATACTAGAGTGTTAGTTAATAACATTTTTAGTTAATTTATATTGTAGTTATCCTATATTAATAAAAAAAAATCAACGTTTCTTAAATATTAACATAATAAATGATAAAACTTGACAACTTACATGGTTGGAGCTTCTGGCATAGATACTATTTTCTAATTCCACAGCTGTTGCACCAGATATGTGGAGTTTACTTAAAAAATTCCAAATGAAACAAAATTTTATAAATATTTGTTTCCATTAGTTATGAATACTTTGAAGTTTGAATGCAGCAAAAAAGAAAAGCAACTTACAACTGTTCCACAATTTTCTGTCGAGTTTCAGCACTGACAACTTCACTTCCAATATTTGATTCAGCCATTTTTCAACAAGTATTTGAAATTCTGATTAACTGAAGTTTGAAATTTTGGTTTGTTGATCGTTGTCAGTTTTAGAGTTTCTAAGTAGTAGACCTGAAAATTGTAATTTTCATTTGCATAACTATTGGCCATTGAGTAGTAGTGTTTTAACCTTTTAAACTAAAGAAAATAAAATCTATTAACAAACCAAACAAAACAAAATACAAATTTAGCTTGTTCTCTTTTCTATCTAAGTAACTCTAGCTGTCAAGCAGTCTAGCTGAAATAAACATTTTATAAAATAAATCTTTCAAAAAATGAAATATTAATAAATTACAAAATTAAAAACCGTTTGGTTTTCTCTTTTTTGAAGATAATAAATCAGAACCAAAATTAATGATGATGAGGATATGTCATCAATATTAAATGAATGATAACTTTTGTTGAAAAAAAAATTCTGCCCATTTTCTGATTCTGAGCATTAAGAACAGACAATTTTAAATTTCAACAACATTCCATTTTCTTCCATGTCATCTTCCATCTTCAATCTTTTTCAACACCTTCATTCCATTTCCAATTTCGCAACTCACCAAAACATAAAATGAGACCACACGTAACCGGTGTAACTGGAACGTGATAAAAATTAAAAAAAACACACCAAGCAATCACCAGTCCAACATCTGACTGCTGATGGAACATGAACTCTCAACATCCATCTTTGCAATATTCTCAAGTACAAACAAGTTCAAACAAATAAACTCATCATACAAAAATTAAAATAAAATAAAATAAATAAATACAAAAAACATTTGACGCAAACTCTACCAGCTACTGACACATTGAAAAAGAAAACTTCAATCTACTTTTACTTTCTTCAACAAAGAAACATCTAAAGCCAAAGAATCAAAAAGCATTTTGTAATGAATTTAATATTTTAAAATTTTTTCAGGCTTCACTTAACCTGAACGTAAACTTAAAAACGTTTGAATTGTTACATTTTATATTTTGTTTTTGCCAAACATTTAAACTCTTGAAATTTGTGGGTTCTTTTGGTTTCCTGCACCAATTTATACCAATTATTTTAAGTACGTTACCAAAAAAAAGTCATGGAACCAAATTAGCTCAACCCGTTTAAAAGTGCACAGTTCAAGTAAAATTTTAGAACTAGTGTTATGGACGTTAGTTTTCGTCTGTTTTTTAATTTAGTCGTTAAAAAAAGAATCGCTTTGTAAAGATAAATATGTGGACAGCGTTTTGAATAAATTTTGCGCTTTTTTAGTTTTATAATGCAATCTAACTTACCGATCACAAATTTGGGAATTGTGGCCGATCTTAGTAAATGTCCCCCCAGTTACATTGTGGTTAGTGTTGTATGTGCGATTGTTGCGCTTATTTATTTTATAGATACTTGTGCTGTGCTTATACTTATACTTGCGCACATACTTATGTGCGTGCGTATGTGCGTGTGATTGAAGAAGTGCTTACTTTTAAATTTGTACCTAGAAGTTTAGTGTACATGTACTGTAGTGTACACTTATTCTTCTCATCCTAAGTCCCTAATCTAATAGAAAAGGAAGGCAGTCTTTTATTTTAGTTTAGTAGTAAATTACTTAGTTAAAATTTTAATTATATCTATAATTTTATATCAGTATAAATAACTTATATCATATCAGATTAAAAAAACCATAGGATTAAAAAGGAAACTTTGACTGTGAAACTTAGCCGTTATTTATGTTTTAACTTTAAAATTTAATTCTACTAACTAGTAGTACAGCAAACTAAGTCTATTAGTAGTACTTTTTGTATTCTGTTTTGTGTTGTACTTATAGTATTATATTAGCTGGCTTGATTTTTAATGTAAAACATTAACTTTCATTTGAATAAACTTTTTAAAAAGAAAATTTTGGAATTTTCAGGTTTTTGCTTACTAATGAAACAACTTTTTTCTTTTTCCCAATTTAATAAATATTTTACTGTTTTAGTTTATAAAGAATGATGTATGGAAGTTATAACAATTTTATTGAATTTTTAATAATTTAAAAATTAAATTATTAAATTACACGATTGGGATATAGTATTTTTTGAATTAACCACCAATCTCCAAAAAATATCTTGAATGACAACTACTTACTTACTAACAGCAATAATATTCTTTTTCTTTTTTTAAAACTTTTGATTATTCATAAGTAATATTCCATCTATACAGATTTGTAGCAATTTTTAGATAATTGGCAAAAACTTAATAAGTTCAATATAATTGAACTTTATGAATTTTTTGTTTAGCTGGTGAAATCAACAGACAAGCGAGAGGATTGTGATTTATGGAAAGATAGTGTCTTCAAATCAAAATGCACTAGATACCTGTGCTTCACGAGGGCTATTGAAAAACATCAAGTGAGTCCTTCTCAGTGATGATATTTGACATGAGATTTATGTCAAAAGTTTATTTTATGATGATTGTTACTGCACATATGTATTCAGGATCACTTACAAGATGTTTTGGTCAATATTTTCCTCATAAATGATAGAGATCCGGTTCCAGAAGGGTGTCGAATTGTTCATAAGACCATGGACACATGTGTGTTTATTATTTATTTCAGTACTACTTTCAACTTCAATATTTACATTTTTCTTAACTATGTTGAAAAGTTTTTTAAGTAATGAAAGGTAATGAAAGTTGTGTAATAGCATAATTATATTTTCTTCTTAAGTAGAGAAAGCTCTACAGAAGAAATTACTCTGCATCAGGATGCTGCCAAGAAATTCTACCTGTGAGGCTGTGTCCGACATGATCATTCTCAGCAGGAATAAAAAACCTCCAAACAATTATACAGCAATTGGGTTGGTAGCTGAGTCTTGTATTTTATTGCAAAAAAATTGAAAATTTGTTGATTGGTCCTTTGTTAAATTGTTGATCACCCAATTTCAACAAATTGCTTTATAGTTTGTATGACATTAATATTTTTGAAAAAAATTCTACCTTTACATTAATATTTTTGGCTTGGGTCTTAGAACCAATAAATCTGAAATGATCACAATAATTTTTACTAATTTCTTTAAATTAGTGAAATAAATGGATTAGTGCTGTGCTACCAGATGTGCAACTTGGCCAACCTGCAACAAGGATGTGTTGGTGGTGGGGATGACGATCCAATGCTGGTCCCTCCTGCTGCTGCTGACTGTTCTTTGTACATTATTCTCATTTTATTTATTTTCTATATCTCTAAAGATCAAATCTGTTTTCTTTTCAATGTAACACACACAGTAAACCTTATTAGAAGATGGATTTCTGATTAATTTTTTTAAATTCTTAATTTAAAAAATTTAAGACCACTTGCCGATATGTTGCACCAACAACAGCATACCATCAATAACGTCGACAACAGTAACAACAACAGTTGTAGTGATGTTAACAACACAACAACATCAAATGCACTGGTCTATTATAATGATATTGGATCATTGGTTGTCAATGGTGGGTTTGTGATACCATTGTGACACTCTTTGTTATACCCTTTGTGATAATCTTTGTGATACTCTTTGTGATACTCTTTGTGGTATATATCATTTTTATGGTCTTCTCCAATAATTAAAATTAAGTATAGAATGTAATTATAATCAAATTAATAATTAAATGTATATTATCGTTAACATCAGCTATGTACGACATCCCATTCTGTTTGAATGCCAGCATTGGCATTGATGATCTGACTAGGAATGAGGTTGACTGTTCAATTTAAAACCATTAATTATCATAATTAACCAATTAATTTATAATTAATTAAAACTCTTTTTCATAATTATTTATTATGTCAAATAAATAAGTTTGTTTTCTGTTTGAATTAAATTTTAAAATTTCAAATAACTTAATGTTTTATTAGCTATTGCATTTGAATGGTTATAAAAATCGTTACGATGAAGATATGGATATCGAGACAGAGGTTAATACATGCATGCATGCATGCATACATACATACATACATGCATGCATGCATACATACATACATACATACATACATATATATATTTATTTGAATTTTAAAAATTAATTTAATTAAATAATTTCATGCATCCTATGACAAATGGCTAATTAATTTTGTTTAATTGTATATATTATAAAATGTTTTTCATTTAATAATTGTTTCTAAACAATAATTATATTTTTGTGACAGTTCAGTTACGACTTTACAGTAGAGAGGATGATGCTTGAATTGTGAAGGGATTGTTTGTCGTCAAATGCATTTCAAGTTTTAGTTCCTTAACAATAGTTTTACAACAATTTCTTCTAGTCCATTATTGTTTTGCCAAATTTTTTTTCTCTTCATATAATATTAATATTTATTGTAAATAAATAATTGAAATTATTATTATTATTATTAAATAGTTTTGAATAAATAAATTTTAAAGAAGAAGATTGTCATTTATAGCAGAAATTTGTGTTTGAAATTTGTTGTTTTTGTGTCAGATTTTTTCCATGAGGATTTTTTTTAATAAAGTAAATCTTTTCATTTTTAAAATTTATTTCTATAAAAAAATTTATAGTCTAAAAGTTCAGTTGAATGAATGTTTGAGCATTTGAACGTTTACATATGTGTGATTATCAAAGTTAACGTTGCCAAGAGCGTTATCGAATTCATAGAATTCTTCACTATACGTAGGTACATTTGTATGATACATATACCCTATACTGTGTGTGTGTAACTAAAGTGCAATAAACTCATTTAGGATATCAATCAATCGATTGATTGATATTATTTATTTATTATATATATATTAATATATTTATTATATATATATTTATAATATATATTGAATTATTTATTTATTTAGGATATGTATTTATTATTTGCTTCATAATGGTAGTAATACATGCCTACTACTTAGCTTACTATATTTAATGGCCGAGTGTAATGTTTAAGCCATCTGAACTATTGTTATGATGAAAATGTTATCGGAGTGTTCACGTTGTTATGACGTTGCTAGTGCTTCTGCTATCGTTTGCGTTGTTATTTCAATTTTGGTTATTTACTTTCTGGAACTTGTTAGGTATTTATATTTGTCTCTCTCTCTCTCTGTTGGTATCGTCAACTATTATATTTTGCTCTTTCGTCATTGCATTTTTTCAATTGTTTTGTTAGCTCTCAAATAACAGGATGAGAAAAAAAACTTGCTGTCGCAAGAAGTCACGGGGTTCTTGGAATACTGATGAAATCCCGACCAATGTTTCTTTTGGTTGAAATATTTGCATATAATTCTCGTTTATGTTGTGCTTCGGGTATTCTATTATTTTCCATGCATTGTTTTCATTTACTCCTTCATTTACTATGGACATCGTTTTTGTTGTATGTTGCTAACGTGGTTATTCATGTAACATTACTGTGTGATGTATAGCAGGGGTGGGCAAACTTTTTGCTGTTAAGGCCGCATTGGGAGCTATCTTTTTAAAGATGTTTTTAAGATTTGTGGCTGACCTGACAGCCTTTTTTTTGGTCGTAATGTCTGGCTGACGACCTTTTTTAGCCAACAAGGCCTCGCGGGTCGCAGTTTGGCTACCCCTGATGTATAGTATTGTTTAGATTATTATTTATTTTATATGATGAGCCAATTACTCATTACCATAAATATGCTCTGACCATTTTCATCTATTTGAACAATTTTATTGAATAAAATTATTGAATTTATGAGAGGTTGAAAAAGATTTACAAGTCGGTGTTTATGCGAGGCGTTCGAATGAAACGATGCATATATCTTGCGGTCGTTCGCTGTTGTCGATCACATTATTACCGTTTATTAAATGAACGTAACTTGAATGCTGGTTGTAAAATTTTTTAACACAAAATGAATGTGGTTGCTAAATTCGTTGGAACTGAAAATTGTAAAAAACGAACGTCGTTAAACGAACGTCTTCAGCTTTTTTTTGTTGCGTTATCGTTTGCCGAGCATTTTTCGCATAAATTAAAACAACTAACGATTTTCTATGAAATCTTTATTAAAAGTTATTGAAACGCATTGATTTTATAACTTTTTGAATTGTTTTTGAATCTAGATAAGCCTGAATGTTAACGAAGGGATAAATCAAATAAAGCAAACAGAATCCTATTTGGAAATAATTTTTAAAATGATTCGTTTTTATGTTCGTATTTTATTTCAAATTTTTAAATGGAACTCAAAATCTGTTTTAAAAAAATTCTCATGTAATAAGCCTGAGAGCTTAAATTTGTTCTTAGCTAAAGGAAATAATGCAATTCAATTTTAATGTTTGATTCAAATCATTTAAAAGCTGCTGATAGATTAAACAAAAATGATTAGTTAAACATAGTACTAAATTATCAAATAATCTGAAAATTATTTTATTTTTTTTCAACGTTCACCACCTCAAAAACTGGAAAATGGCAGGCGTCGGATAGTTTCCAGAATCGTTATTTCCTTCGAAGTTATCAGATTTGGATTCTATATCAGGTTGGTCGTTGTATCGTCTGGATCATAAAAAAAACTCGAAATTTGTAAAATTTTCCCTTTCAATTATAACATGTTAAGCTAGCCATACCTAACTAACGTTATTATCAAATGTTAGCTGCAATATTTTAATACGTACTGTAATAATTTTTACATTGTAATCATCCCAACGGGCATACAATTGATCATTTAGTTGGTTGGAAGCAGCTAGTTTCATTCGCTTACTTGATTACTCACATTTAATCTAATACAATAAAGTAATACAAACAATCCATTCACTCAGTTACTCAATTCTGCATTTCAACGCATACACATTCAGCATTTCACGGACCTGCAACAAAGCCAACATTGAAAGATGGCGATGATGATGATGATGACGATGAGGACGATGACCACACACATCGCAAGCGTCAGAATTGTCGTCTGCGTGGAATGAATAGCCTGTCCATTAATCTCTAGGGTGGATGTTGCTGTGATCTTCGATGCTGTTGTTGTTTTGGTTGTTAGTGGAGTTGTAGTAGTAGTTGTAGTAGTAGTAGTTGTTGTGGTAGTTGCCGTCGTCGTCGTTGTGGCGGCGATGGTAGGCCCTAAATAAATATACCAATTCTATGCATTATGTAAAGGAAATATAAATTTTAAGTAATGTAAAAATAATTATAATTTAATAAGTATTTCTTACGTTTTATTCTTTTTTATACATCTTTTTAATTTCTATTGTTGTAAACCTACGTTGTATCTTTTGAAATGTACAAACTAGTATAATATGCACACACACTCACACACTCACACATATTTATATATATATATATATATATATATATATATATATATATATATATTATATACTTGAGCATCTGGCACATACACAACGTTTCACTTCGAAAAACGAAGATGGTATAGGAACACTGAAAAAAGCTTTTTTCACGTACACACGAACAGAAACGAAATTCTTACTGGTTGTCGTAGTAGTGATTGAAGTCGTCGTTAACTGACTGGAAAATAATCTCTGGCTGACGTTGAAGGAGCATGTATCCATGCCGAAATAGCAAACAGTTTCACAGAGACAGTGAGTCACAATTCTTCCAACATCCTGGCCATTCGTTGCAATATCTGATAATGATTTAAATTTTTTTCATAATTTATTTTCAGCGTCTTAAAACATATTTCTAATGCTACCAAGAGCTGAAAGCAGTTTACTTTAAATATCTGATAAAAATATATGTAGCCACAAAACATGAAACAACCGTATCTTAAAAGCAATTGGGGCTTGTGAGAGTGATCCTTCAATTGTCTTAACAACATCGTCATGTGATGTTAACGTAAGTATGAATTAAAATCATTAAACAAACAAAAAAGTGTTAACCGTTGACTAGAGACTTCTTACTGTTGCAATGAACGTTGGATTGCACAATACATTCATAAGCATCAGGGTCCGTGTTATCCTTGTTGCTGTCGACTTTTACTATTTCTGTTAGCTTAATATCTTCATTGGTAATTTTGTTGATGAATTAGGTTGAAAGGTTTTTGGCCAATAAATCAAAAATTGATTAAAATATTTGAATTTTCAATATTTTATAAAAAATCGTTCATTTCTTTGCCAATTTGTTCATCTTTCCAAGGAAAATACAGCGAAAAAACGAAAATCATCAACATACTAACCGACCAAGAATATAGATGGAGCTTTTTTATATTTAATGATATCTATGGGGTACAAGCTTTCGTTTGTCAAGATACAGAATAAATTCTTGTCTGTTTCGAGATTCCTTATAAATGAAAGCATCAAAATAACTTTATCGTTATTTAGTGACTAAAAAACCAATGCTCATTAATAAAAACATATAATAACAAATTATAATCTAAAAACTTTATAAAGCTAAAAGATCGTTGCACTCTTCCAACCTTCAGAGAAATCATCAAACATACAAAGGCGCATATGAAAATGTTCAATGCGGCGACTCACCCCACAAAGCATGTGACAGGCGGGGATTCCCTTCTGTATTTGAAGGTGGTGGCCTTTATCAGTTTCTGCACAATCACGCCGCCCGACGCATTTTTGTGTATTATATATTCTCTTTATTGTATATTTATTAGGAAGTTTATCCTAACTTTTTTGAATACGAGATCAAGCTTCAAATAACACAACTAGTGCCGTAGACAGGAATGTTTCGTCAGGGTGCTAGGATTATTTAGAAAGGGAGAATTTTTAAATTTAACCTTAACCCTAACAAAAACGTCTATTATGGAGAGGGAGTTTAACCCAAAACTGCTCCTTGACTACGACGCTTCTGAATATTTCAGCTGCTCAAATTTGGAATGCGTTGCCTGTTGATTTGATTCAATATCATGAGTCGAGAGGACTCCAAAAAACGTCTGAAAACTATTTGTTCAACTTACCGCAGTGAAGGAAATAAAGAGAGCACTTCTGAAGTAAACTCATAAGAAGCTTTATACAAATTCTGCAATACAATACAATACAATATAACAAACCTTCTTTTTAACAAAGTTTGTTTGTACGAAAAGAATTTTTTTGAAGTTTATTCAAACATTAAAAATTACTTAAAATCGAAAATAAAATCAAACTAAATCACTTAATAACAATGTGATTGAACAAAACAAACAGACATAAAAATGAATAAATTTGTTCATATGGCTTTCATAAAGAGACCAAGACGTCCAAGCAGTCAGGTCTGAAACGAAGAATAAAAGGACGTAAAGAGGGGGTACTTATAAGTGAGTTCAATGTTCATGCTGACACATAGAAACGAAAACTCCCCAAAAACATGGATCTGTCAATTTCAATTTTGTTCAATTTCAATCCGACACCACGTCTGCTTTCCTACATAACTTTTTTAAAAGCAGAATATTTTCAAAAAACATTGTTGTCATTCAGAGATTGCCCTGCTGTTCATTTAACATTCTCTGGTCTGTCATCGTCTTCAAATTTATTTTGTCTAAAATTCTTTTTGCATAAATTTATTTAGTGTAACATTTGTTTGGTCTAACGATTATATGGTCTAACCATAATATGGTCTAGCAATTATTTAGTCTAATGCTATCTTGTCTAAATTTTACTCAGCCAAAATTCGATAAAGTCAAACAAAATAAACATTAAACGAAACGTAAGTTGGACGAAATGATAGTTCATCAGCTTATTAGTTCCTGAAAGTGCATTTAAACGTGTGCTTAGCACAAACACAACTTGAGAGAATATTTAAAAGCAACGTTGAATCTAGCCAAGTTATTTAAATGTACAATTAGAAGCGTGCTTTTTGAAAACTTGAGTTTTTTTCAGTTAAATTAATTAAATGAGTAAATAAACTCAAAAAACAAACGAAAAACATCAACTGAAATAACTTGAATAATTTTTGTAATTCGGAAAAAATATTTTTCTAAACCGCTCACTATAAACCGCGTAGAAAGATGATTAGAGGAGCAAAGATAAAAGATTAAAAAACAAACTTTATGTCAAAATCCCGAGAATCTGGCGTCAGTTTGATTTTCCGTTTAAAATGATTCACGCCATTTTTGGGATTCGTCGTGCTGATTGAATTGTGGTCAGTTTTTGTGGTTCGGATCCATCTATATTTTTTAAAGCGTCGGACTAAATAACAAAAAAATTGAGTATTAAGCATAAAAATGCAATTTTCAAAAAAATAATGAGTTGCACAAACTAGCGGTCAGTTGAACGGCTGGCCGTTAATTCTCATTACCGATTATAAATCTGTTCAAACTCCTATTCGAATACTTTTGTCATTAACCTACAACCTCCCTAAAAGTCAATAAAATATTCAATAAGCATCGAAGGTATGTACAAATTTTCCAGATCAATATCAGCAGGCCGAGATCGATTGTTGGCGACGACAAATTTGGACAGTGCCTCGAAAGAACGTAATATGTTACGTAATATGCCGACTGGGTCAGCTATCTATGTAAATGGTTGACTGAATGGCTTTAATCAATCAACCAATCAATCTTAAAACATTATTTCCGCGATGTTCAACAGCGCTTTCCAGTGAATTTTACAAGAAGATGGGGCTTGAGATCCGCTCTGAACTTCGTAAGTGATGAAGAGTTAGAGTTAGAGAATAGTTAGAGAAGGAGGTAGAAATTTCTAGAAAAGAGCCAAAAAAGCAAACGCAGTTTTAGCATTAGATTGTTTAACACAAGTTATGAAAAAGTGAGAGTAATAAGACGATCGTAAACCGAGGCTTTAAAGTTTAGTTAAATATCTGTTAAGTATTTAGGAAATAATTTTGACTGAAACTTCTACATTGATGTGCAGATTTTAAAAATTATTATATATTTTATAAGTAGCCAGTGCAAGAGAACAAGATATGGAGATATATGAGAAGAGATAGGGATACGAGCAACAAGACGAGCAGCAGAGTTAAAAGCTTTACATAAAAGATGGAATGTAGATTTAGGAAGACCATAGTAGAGCGAGTTACAATAACCAATCTTAGATAAAACTAATGAAGAGATAAGTAGGATCGTCAAGAAAGGTGAAAGTTTTTTTTCTACCTAGATGGAAGTAAGAACATTAAAAACATAAGTTATGTCGGTAGATCAATTTATAAGTTCCTTATGTCCTTTACGATCAGTAAGATTTATCATCTATTGCCTGAATGATCAACAAACAGCTATAAATAGAATAAAGTTAAAAAGATAAAAAAAGTCTATTGCACTTTATGTCTATTGCCTAGATTTAGAGAACCAACAACTGTAGTTTATTGAATATGACAGACATAATAAACACGCATAATTTTTGTTTAACCTTTTTTTTAAAATCCAAACGAGCTTGAGGTCTGTAGGCCCATAATATTCAGCATTACAGCTAAACGTCAGGTTTTCAGTTTCATTGCACGGGCCAATACCGGTCAAAACATTCTGACGATTCGAACTAACTTCAAATTTGTCTGCATTCAATTAAAATTTTGTAGAACGCCAAAATTTATTGGTAGGGACTGTCCATAAAGGAGATCACATTTTGTGACACTTTGAAACAAATCAATAAAAATTTTGTTGACAAATGTTTGTGAAAAAAGTTTACAAAATTGCTTCTTTGGTCCATTTTTTTGTTTTGTTCATGAAGTTATGTACGTATTTATTTAGAATCAGAACTGTAAGATTTAACTCTCAACCATTATTTGCAATATTGATAATTTACATATGATGATTTAAATAGTTAGCAGCTGAATTGTATTTCTTGGGAAGATGACGTGGGTGTTTTAAATCATCTCGCATACGTCATAACGTTTAAATAACAATTATCATAATCACAGCGCGCTGAGTTAAGTTTTACAAGATTGAAATTAATCAAAGAAAAAAAAATGTTTTACCTATCACATTTATTTCAAATGTTGTATTATCATTTTCATCCCTTATGCACGTATATATTCCGGCATCTCCAGCAGTTGCACTGGAGATTTCAAATGATTTCTCTTCGTTCGATCTGTTTATGTCAATTTTGACAACGAACAATTGTTGAAAACAAAATAAGACTACGTTTTATTCTAAATAAAATTTCTAATTATTTAAATCATGGCAATTAGGATTGAATTAGATGGATCGATAGAAAATAAACAACCATCGAATTTAATTAAGTACTCTGCAGTTCAAAAATATTGATGCATTTTTAACTAAAGTCACATTTTTAACTTAATTTTGTTATTGTTACAACAAGTATTGGTGTCGATGACCTAACCAACCCGAACGGGCTATAGTCTGGATAGGTAGACTGTTCATTGAATTGCCAACTTTTACATTTTCCATCAAAATCACTAACTCTTAAAGTTTCACCTTTTTCGATGAGGTAGACGAACTTTTTAGGGAAACTTTTTCCGTAACCATCTCGTAGCATAAAAAATATTTCAATTAATTATTTCTAATTTTAATTAATGCTTTACTTTGATGAAAAACAATTTTAAATGTGATTAATATGTATATATAGTAGTAATGATGAAAATTTGATTATGAATTTATCGACTAATACATTTTCTTTGTTAAATTTTAGCTTAAATCTCACTATAATTTAAAACTAAAATGGTCATTTATGTTGACCATTTTAGTTTTAAATTATAGTGATGTCATCCTGCCTTCTAATTTTGTAGTTAGCAAATAAAATACAATATCGTATCGCGTCCTATAATTTAAAAACATTATTTTAAATTTAATGCATGGATTGAACTATTTTAATTAAATTATTTAGAATGTAATGCGTGAACTAAAATCATAAAAAATATTTCAAAAAATCTTACCAGGATCATAGCTGGCAATGGCAAAATTCAGAAAACGAAAGACATACAGGATGACCAGAGAGCAAACCAGTCGAGCTGACCATGGAATGTTTCCAGATAGCCAAAGATGATGAAGAAGATGATGACGATTGGTTGCCATCATTAACTAGGATTCATCAATCAACTAACCAATCAACATCCAACATAAAATGTTGATCACGAACTAAATTTTAAATGTGGAAAATTCTTGCGCATCTCTTTTATAGAAAGAGACAAATATGTAAAAATAAAAATACGTATATGTATATATTATATATGTTTACTTATATCTATACATATCTCTGTGTGTGTATGTGTGTGCGTGTATGTGTGCGTGTGTGTGTGTGCGTGTGTGTGTTAATTAAATTTTTTTTTAATTTTCTCGTTTATAATTTATTACTATATAATTTTACATCATAGCCACATTACCACCATCATTCTACCATTTATTTACATTTCAACGCAGATCATTCACTCAATTCATTAATGTTCACTTGCATACACACGCACAACACACACAAACTGCATACACATTACACATAGACACTTACATACATACATCCACACACACACACACACACACACACACACACACACACACACACACACACACTCACTCACACAAAACACACACACAAAACAAACAACATACACAATGTTACATTTTCACAAATATGTATCTGAAAATTTTTAATTAAATTAATTTCCAGCTAATGATAATCGCGATCGACGCGATAAAACTTTTGCACTTGGAAATGATTTATAGATTTCACTAATAATAATAATCTTAAAAATTATTATTATTTATTAAATATAAAGTTATTATCATTTAATTTTATTATTGCTATCATCATTATCATCGTTATTATCCTCACAATCCTCATTTTCAACATGGAATGGTTAATATTAGTAATATAGTTATAGTAATATTAGTAATAGTAGTAGTAATGGTCTAGTAGTTTGTTTGTAGTTATAGTAGTAGTATTAAGTATTAGTAATAGCAGTAGTCGTAGCAGTAATAGTAGCAGTAGTAGTAGTAGTCGTAATAGTAGTTTGTTTGTAGTTGTTGTAGTAGTGGTAGTAGTTGTAGTAGTAGTAGCAGATGGTTTAATAAATTAGCAATGAATAACTATTGTTACAGACGTGAGATCGAGATAATGTCTAATAGGCTGTAAATTCATTTTGTAGCCGTGACACTTTTATTCGGCACATTTACTAACACATCGGTAGCTATGCAAAGAGAAGAGGTCTCAGAAACAGAAGGGGAGAAGCAGAGGAGAACAACGAAGAAGAAGAGAACGAGAAATAAGGGGTCAGAGAAGGTATCGAGCAAAAAGAAGAGGTTCTATCGCAGCAGAAGTTTATGTGTGAACTGCAAGCAAATTAGCGATTACGTCCTAGGAAAAGTTTATCACGAAGAATTCTACACGCCGTCTGCGAGTGAATTACGATAATCTTCCGAGAAGCGAATACTAGCGGCCAAGAAATATCTGACGAGAAAAGCTCAATTATTGACAATTAGTTTTATTCTGTGATTTACCTGTCGATTAGTTATTGTGCTGCATTCTAAAGGTTTTAACGAGTGAATAAACGAGTGGTTGATCACCGCAATGCACACGATTGTCAACATTGTTTTCTTTCTGATGAAGTTTATCTGAAATAAGTCTGTTCAGGAGTTAGAAATCCACGTAGAGAAATAACTGTACACTACAAGTTCAAGGGGTCGGTAATAACACTCTATTTAAAAAATACCCAGTAATATTTTATAAAAAGTATTAATTCATGAATTGTACTCTTTCATGCAAGGTAAACAAAATAAAATATCATCTGTCATGTTGTTTGTGAAATGAAAATACAAGTAAATAAATAAATAAATATGCATGCAAAAAATTTGCACAAAATTTTAAGCATTAACCTTCTTTTTTTAAATAAAATGTAATTATATTAGTTGAGAATTTCATAATCACACGGCGCGGATGCGGATTTAACGATTAAAAATTGAAAACATCATTTTAATTTAAACAGCTTGGTGAATTATTTTTCACTTTTAAAGATCTCAATTTTTTAAAAACTTCGAGGACATTTGTTTTTAAAATTTAACAAAAATTGTCATCATCATCGTCGTCTTATTCTAATTCATTTCTGATCCAAATATTTCAACGTATACACCCAGTGGAATGATGATGGTGCGATAAACAAAAGAATCGTTTCAAATTAATCACAAACTGAACTCGTATAATTGATCTACATTGGTTTCCCGTTTCTAAATTTATTCTTTATTTTCTTGTTCGATCTCATTTTGTATTCTATCAAATTTCATTTTACATCAATTTGTTTCATGTTTATTTCATTTTTTCTTCCATATAATTGTCTATTTTTGATGAAACTTTGTATAATTGTTTTTAATGTTACTTTATGTAGTAATTCGTTAATCAGCCCATAATATATCGTGAGATCGAGTTAATAAAAGATAATGGACTCAGTAAACGTTGCAGTCGGTCGGTGAATGTTAGCGAACATGACCGGACGGGGTTTAACACTAAAAAACACAAAACATCTGGCTTGGTAAGCAGCAATAACACTAGAGCTTACTGAACGAATTCATGTCACCACTGAATGAATGATCTCGGAGTTGTACTAGACTGGACCCTTGCACGTCAATTTAAAAAAAAAACGTCACGTTAAAAATACCCACAGGAAATGTTTTTCCAACTCCATAGAATCATAAACACGTGATGTTTGTTGTTGCTGGCACCTCTAAAAACTATTGGAAAGAGAATTGTAATAATAACAATAATATTTTAATCTTCGTTAAGGCAACCCCCTCTTGTTGATGCTCCAGTGCAATAGCCCTGCTTGCCTTCTCACAAATCCGGTTGTTTTAAATGTTTTAGCTAGTCATATGTTGTGAACTACATGACATGCTGCTGTTAAGAAATGTTGCATGTTGTGGCAGCACAAAATATAACGATGTACTGACACACTTTTCAAAAACACTTTTCAAACCACAGCAACAAATTGTACTTGTTATGAGTGGAAACAATTCTGCAACTGCATCAACTCAATCCTTTCAGAAATTTTCAAAAAATCCTTTGCAAACAAGGCCCACATTTGTGAGAAAAAATAATTAAATTCATTTAAATAAACAAGTTATGTGAAAAATTCTGCCACAGTAAATTTTAATTTAACTCGGTTTGTTCAGAATTTGGGTGAACAAAATTTTATTTTCATAAATCATGAACATATATTTTAGCAATTAATTTGAAACCCATTATCCAGTGGCGTAGTCAGAAATTTGTTGAGATTGGAAGAGGGTTAAAATTGTTACTAAAAGTTGGCGAATTCTTTAGCTTTTCACACAATTTTTAACAACTTTTGATATCAAAATTCAATACAAAAATTAAGTTAATTTATTGCTGTGAGGGACGGTGAAACAGTTTTCAGTCTAAACTTTTACAAATTCGTATAGAAGTTTTGTTTGTTCAAATTTGTCTCAAAGCGAGCAAAATTTTCCATTGTCCAAAAAACAAGACTTTGGCTACGCCTCTGATATTACATATGAGAACATTTTAAGTAAAACGAAATATTCGTCTCAAAGTGTTCATCAGCACGGGAGTTTGAGAGACTTTCTTCTTGCCAACTTGGCCTTCCTTCTCGTTTACTATTCTATTTACCTCGGTTAGCATAGTTAAAATATCCCACCTATTAATAAATGGAAAAATAAATAAATAAATAAAATGAAATTTTCAAAAATAATTATATTTTTAAGAGAAATACACCTAAGAAGCAAATGATAAATTTGTCATACTCTTGATAATGTTCATGGAAGACACTGATCATCGACGCTATGAACCAGGTACCTGTAGTCGGACTCCTCATGGATGCATAGCCCTGCAGAGAAGCAAAACTCAGCAAGAAATCTCCTTCCTCCATTACCTTGAACTTTTTTGCACTATCTTCTTCGAGCTGGTCGGCGAGATCTGATACAACCATAAAAAAACATTATTAAGTCATCATCCTCATCAACTTTTTTGTTAACATAATCATAAACGATATATCTATTTAGAATAGACATAACTAACGAATGTTTATTTTCAATATCACACCTGCCACTTGAAGTTAAATTTATTTCCGTTTCAACTAAAGACCAAGCTAAGTCTAAACTGAACGTTCAAGGCAGGTCTACGATCATCTTCTCGTTCTCACTTCCTCTTAATTACTGTTGAACACTCTTATGCTTTTCTTAAGAACTCTCTACCTCCTTCTCTAACTACTTCTTCATCCCTGAGGAAGTTCAGAGCGGATCTCAACACCCGTCTGTTTAAAAATTCCCTGACGAGCGCTGTTGAACATCGCGAAAATAGCGCTTTACAAATTAATCGATTGATTGATGTATGGGTCAGTGGAAGAAGGTTCTAGAGATCAGATCAGGAAACCCAAAAAATCGAATCAAATGAATTCTTGTGTGCCAGCGTGTAGGAGTGTGTGTGCGTGCGTGCACGCATTCGAATGTGATTGTTTCAATAAATTATATAATTACATCAGCAATCGATTTAATTATGTTACGTTAAGTGACGAAAAAAAATTGTTAAACGTTTAAATGGTGCATCAAAACGAGACTGATCGAACCTCTGTTATATTGGTTGCCTTGGCAAGCTTGGACGAAAAAAAGTTTCGGCTTATTCTCCAACTGAGGGCAATGACCTTTGTGGAATGGTGTTGTTAGCGACAGCAAGGGGACTTCTTGACAGTCCGTGCCGTAGACGACGTAACCCATTTCACCATGGGACAAAATGAAACAAACAAAGCAATCGTGAGACTCTTTCACTTCTTGTTTGCTGGTTTCATTCAGTTTCTCTTGCATAACATTAGCGGTCAAGTTTTCATAAACGATGACTTTGAACTTTAACTTTTGGAAGAACGTTTTTATTTGGTCTGATGATGTGTGAATGTTTGAATTTTAAAAAATCGTCTTCAAGTATAAGTGCGTGGGTGGTTTGGTGAATAGCTATAACACGTGATGACAAATGATTGTTTTTTATATAAAAATATAAATCGAACCAAACAACGAGAACGAATGAACATTTGGCCCATCACACTCAAGAACCATAACGCAAATAAAACACAAAAAATAACATTTCAAAAATCAACGACAATAGCACGGACGGTGCCACACTGGCAACACATCATTCCATTAAAAAGTGAAGTACGCTCAATTAGGAAGTGATATACTTTAAAAGTACTAACAAAACCTCTATCAATGTCGGATCCTCTTCTTTCTGTCAGTTTGAGTTCGCCATCAAACTTCTCATTGTTTATAATGAGGCATATTCCTGCGGTTTCGATTTAAATTGAGAAAAAAAATTATTTCAATTTTAAATTGTTGCTATTAAAATTAACATAAATGAAACCGAAAGTTGTATCCAAAACGTCAAAACATGCTAATAAAGATGTCTTCAACATAGAATTTTTTTGGTGTCTGAAATTAGATTTAAGTAAAGTGCCGCCAAAACAAAAAAAAAACCTGGTGGTTTATTTTTCATGTCGTATCTGGCAGGAGAAGCGCCTGGTGAAGCTTCAAGTGAAGAGTTAAAATCAGATGATGAATTGGATGAAGAAGAATTCAACGTTAAAGTAAAGGAATTTTTTCTAGATGGTGTTGACATAGTAGAATTTGAAGAATTAGAATTTTCTATAAGTGAAAAAAGCCGATTTCTAGCAGACAAATTAGAACTCTCAAAAAGCGACGCAATCTTATCATTGAATTTTTCTGGAGTGTCCACTGGATTATATGCTGATTTATCATCATTGCAAGTGCTCATCTTATTTAACATACTTGAAAGACTGACGTCAAACTGTGATTCTACACTTGTCTCTGTTTAAAGAGAGGAAGAACAAATTGAAAATTAATTCACATACATGACACGTTAATGACGAGAAGACAAAAAATTTCAATTTGTTAAAATAATTTGATAAATAAAATCCCCAACAGAAAAAATGTTATAAAAAAAACTGAGTAAGAAATGAGATTAAACTCATATGTGATGATCCAAAAAATTACTACTTGCAATCATGCAAAATGCAACAAAAAAGCTAATATCAAAAGTTATTTAAGACTGATTTACAAAACATTCTCTCACAGGCAACTTACAGCAAAAATTGTTCAAAAAATTCAAATAGGAAAAAATTAGATACCTTGCTGAATTCTTTGGGAATGATATCCCCCACATGCAACGACTGAAATATTAGAATCAAATGCAAAAAACACATCAGAGTGGAAATGGGAAATGTAAAAACTGGGACAAGTCCTTAAAATTAACAATAAAAGTGAAACCTGATTTTGAAATGAAACTGTCAATTATTTTTAACAGATGATGATACTTCAAGGATTTAAAGGTGTTAACGAGTAATTTGCGGAGTTCATCAACATCTGGATATAATTGTTCTATGAAAATGAATAAATCTTCTGCATCTAGAATTGCTTTTAACTTGAATTTTGGATGATCAGAAAAAAAAAATTTCAAGTTATTCAGTTCATCCTGACTCATATCAAGGCATAATTCATATAAAACTTGGACTCTGTAGATAAAAAAAAATTAATTTAAACTATTTAACAATTTTGTTGAATGTAGTCAGAATAAATTATTTATTTGATATAACTCTTTTTCATTTAATGGTTAGAGCAATACATTAATATTTTTGGATACTAATATTTAATTATAGAAATTGAACTATAGCACATAAACATAAAAGTCATTTGCACTCAAAACTTATCTGCCAACTGATGATACCCTGATTAAAAACAAAATGCAGTGAATGTGTGAACTCTAAGCTGTTCTCACTTTCATGTAAAGCTGGAAGATTATGACCAAGACTAGACTAGATTCAGTTCAAAACTAGAGATAAGTATTTTCAAATATGGTACTGTTGTGGTTGCCCTATTGTATGAGGAGAAAACTAAACCAAGAAGAGCAGTGAGTAGGAGTGAAAAGAAAAAAGAATAGTATTCGTTTGGACAGGCTGGACATGTGTTTCGTCTCTAGCGAGGTCCTCATCAGCAGCCCGAATATCTTACCAGATCACAGTTTTTCCTTACGTAAACCCCATGAATTAGTTCATTAGCCTGTGATGTTTTTATTTATTTTTGAGGATCGTTAGTTTTAATTTAATCGTTAGAATTTGAAGTACAAAGTTTGATTCCATGGAGACTATTTTTTGTGTACTAGTTGTGCTCAGAATTTAAATGTTTCTTTTAAATACACTCAAAGACACTACGATCTATATATGATGAGAATCACAAGGTAAAATGTTTTTCATGGAAAAATACAGAAATAAAAAAAACCAACCTGAACGTATCAAAAAGACTGTCACCGTTGTCAATGAAATGTTTGACTTCATCCTTGTCAAGACCAATGCTTTTCAACAAATCGTTCCTCCTAATGAGGTACAACAACTGCCCGACAATCTTAAGGTTGTCGAGATGCGGTTTGCGTTCCAAAAAGTTTGTTACCAAACTGGGAAAACCACAATTAATGTCTTCCAATTTTTTCACCGGAATAATGCCCCTGCATATGAATTTAATGGATTTTAAATCCGATTCTCCCAGTTCGTTGTCAATATTTATGAGATCGGAATTGGAAAGAGGTTTCGTCATATTTTTCAAATTTAATAAAATCTATTCTTTAATTAAAAAACTATATATTCATTTGAATAATTTTTATTAAGTTCATTCATTTATTCAAACAATTTAATTATTTATCCAAGTCAGATTTCCGCGAGAGTAACTTTCGGTTCCTTTGGTGTATTGGAATTCC
>NW_008705294.1:5470-7207 GCF_000326865.2 Helobdella robusta | reverse complement strand
TGAGATGAATCTACACCATCTTTGAAACTTCAAGACGCTGTGCGAATCTAAGAGCATCGTCAATGTTCTTTGGTTCTTTTTCCCTAACCTTTAATTCTAATTCAGCATTATCGAGGGCTGACAAGAAAAAGTCCCTAGCTAGATGTGTAGCTAATCTTGACTGCTCTCCTGGATAGGCTAATGACATGAGTCTTTTAGTAACCATTGACAACTCTCGTAACGACTCACCAGGTTTTCGACGAAGAATCTGTAATTCGTACCTGTATGACTCTTCATGACCTCTTGTTCCAAAACGATCTTCTAGCTTAGATACCAGCTCTTGGTAACCTAAACCTGTTAAATCCCAGAGAACCTGTGAAGCTTCACCTGTTAACGAACATGACAAATACGCTTCCATGTCTACGAGATTCCAATTATTGTACCTGGCACATATCTCAAACTTTTTTAAGAAAGTTTTGAGACAGCCGGTGCCATCAAATCTGTCAGGTCGAAGCAATTCGCGACGACAAAAGTCGTTGTCACGCTCGGCACCTATACGCGGTTGATGAACCTGAGACTTCATACCAGTTAAATGAAGCGGTTCCCGACTGTCACTCGTCAACTTGTGTTCAACTGTGTCTCTCTCTCGCTCGGTCGCTCTGCACCTGTTGCAGTTACCTAAAATTTTATTTCGCCGTGATCTACTGGACGCTAATCGCAGCTTATTCAGTCCGAACTCCTGCAACTTCGGATCACCCTGGCACCTAAAACCTAAAATATCCTGTTTGGGGATAAACCTGTAACCTAAATTATTTGCTGAAAAATCAATGCGCGGCTTTTCTTCGTACCTGTCAACAATTTCAAAACGATTGTTATTTAAAACAATTTCATTTTGTTGGCTGGCGGGCGTTGAAAGTCTGCTCGAGGTTGATCTTCGATCCTCCTTCGGTTCCTGTGACCTAAAATCTAAAAAAGTTTCATGTTGTCGAACATGGCACCTGTCACCTAAAAAATTTGGAGAATAACCTTGGCTCCTGCTGCACCTAAAACCTGTAATGTTTGAAAAAGAGGCCCCACGTTGGGCGCCAATTGTAGATTTTCGCCGGGCGACATTCGAATTCCGCACCACGCGGTCCCGAACCGCGTCCGCATACGAATATCCACCCGAGCCTTCGCTTCGGCGGAGTCTTTCCTGGCCGGGATCCGCCACTCTACAATAGACCCTCTCAGGGTCTGAAAACACGGGCCGGGCGGAAGTTTGTTCGCGCCCTGCTTGTTGACTAGAGACGCCGACCTCGTCAACTATCAACAAGTCTTCTTCAACATCCATTATTTTAGGTAGAATAATTAAGTCGAGCCAAACTTCAAGTGTACACTTCTTTTATTCAATAAAAGAAATAAAATAACAAACAAAATAATACAAATCAAACCTCTGTCCTTATTAAAACAAAACGATAAGTCCAAAATTAATCTATTAATAATACAACTGACAAGCAAGAGACCAAAACCTAAAATTAAGATAACAAACGACCAGCCTCTCTATATCTCAACTCGCGGCCTTTTATATGTTTTTACCGCCCTATCTACATAACGCTTTCTATATTATAGAAAATTCTATACTCCTATCTATACTCTTTTCCTATACTCAGAAAAGCGATACAGCACAGCAGCGTCGCATATATAGCATATCANATAACAAAATATACATGCATAGAATGACTAGTAAAATATATAGATATGTATAGGCGGCACGCCTCA
>NW_008705294.1:0-4868 GCF_000326865.2 Helobdella robusta | reverse complement strand
AACTCTGTATTGTAGGTTTGTAATTGACAATAATTGATTGCTTAGTTAATTTAATTGTTGAAATTATGTTGAAATTTTCATCTTTACAAGTTTTTATCTGGCTTATTTAGTTTGACTTTGTTGTCATTGTGATTAAGATGACTGAGTTTAAAAGATGACTAAATAATATAGTTTATGAAAGGTTAAGAAATGTGGAGATGATATAAGTTAGCTCCAAATTAACCAATGGTGATCAGGACATGGTAAGGTGAGCATTTTTAATTTTTTGGTTGATTTGCCAGTGTGCTACATAGGCAGAATCTCCGAAATTATAAGTGTCTGAGTGTTAACTTTTTTACAAAGAGAAACTTAAAGATTTTACTTGAAATTTGTGAAGATTTTAAAATCGAAATTTATATGTTTATAAAGATTTGCGATTTTTGTCTCCGATAAAAACTTTTAAAAGTATCAGTTGGGAAGGATAAGAAAGAACATGTTACACTATAAAAATAAAAAAAAAGATTATTATCCTTTATTTGGTTATTAAAAGCCTCTAAAGGGGTTTCTATCAAAAATCAAGAATTACTGAATCGAATTTAATGTTGACTTGCAATTGTAATCTTGAGCATTCTTGCAACTTATTGATCTGCAAATTGATGGTGTTGAAGTGATGATAGCTAGAACATTCGATCATATCATTTGATGACCAGGTGCTGACACAGAACTGAATATCCACGATGGTACAGTGAGAGATGTGACGTTTATAAAAGAACAGAATATGTCGAGCGGCAGTCTTCTGATCAGTGGAGGGGCTGGAAACTGTCATATTCACATCACTGATTGCAACACCTCTCAAAACTTTAGGGTTTACTCTGGACACACTGGTCAGTTAGGCGTAGCTATTTTTTCAATTATGTTTTTTTAATTTTTTATTCAAATGCAGGGCACATATATTCACTGTATTCATGGGGAAATTGTACGTTCGTGAGTGGCTCGCAAGACAAGACAGCTCGGTTGTGGGACTTGAGAACATCCGTACCCATTTGTGTTATAAATGCTGAAGGTAGGTAGCTTGGTCGTGTGCTAAATTTGTTCATTTTATTCATTTGTTAAATTGTAAATTTATAAATTTGTAAATTTATAAATTTGTTTATTTATTTGTAAATTTATTATTATTATTATTATTTGTATTTATAAATTTGTTTATTTATTCATTTTATTCATTATTTTATTCATTTGTTCATTCATTTTATTCATTTTGTTAGGTTATTTGAGATTAAATTAGGTTAAGTTAAGTTAGTTCAGCTCAGATTAAGCTTAGGTTAGTTTTCAATTAGTTTTGACCAGATTTTATTTTAATAAGTTCGGCTGGGTTTAGATAGCTTAGATAAGGTTTAGATCGTTTAGTTTAGTTTACGTTGATGTGAATGCGACACCTAAAATTTTGAGCCGATTTGCGCATGTTAATGATGGATGTTCTAGAGGTAGTATGACTTTTTTTAAATTATTGTTATGAACGATTAATTTGAATGATTTACTTGAGACGGATTAGCAGACATGGAAGCAAAATGCCCGTTGAATTTGTCTCGGTTGACACTTTGATCAAATGATTTGGATAGTCAATCTGCTTTGTCTCTACTATTAGCGCTAACGTCTGATGGTGAATCAACGGATAAGAACTGGAACAAAATAAAAGCTACAGGGAACTTTGTTGATCCATCAAAAGCGACCCATAAAATGTTTTACAGTATATTTATTCATCAAAATTTGTTGGAGTATTTCTTAATCTTTCGATTGCTCTCCGGATTCTTCTAACATTATCAGTCACAGCTGCTAGGGCCAAAAGATGTTTTTCAAAGTTAAAAATAATAAAATTGTCTTGAGGTCTCAAATGTGCCGTGATCATTTGGTTGGTCTTGCTAAAAATCGGAAAAGAAATTGCCGGCTAATTGGATATGGGAGAATTAATAAAACAATTTGTTAAGTGTTCCTTAACATGAATTGATTTATTGGTGTGAAGTTTGCTTTCAAATGATTTTTTTAATAAATTAAAATAAGATTGAAGTTAGGATAATCAGATTTTGTTTTATTTTTCAAATCAAAAATGATTGGAGAGGGGTGGCAATAATCATGTTAAAGGCAGGATAATCACTGTTTTTGGCAGAGATGGCGATGACGACGAACTTATGAAATGAATGTGGAAGAATGTTGGCGTCAATACCATGATTATAATGAACACAGGTGGAAGTGCATTCGCATCAGTCTGTGTGGATCCATCGGGTCGATTAATGGCGTCTGGCCATGAAGACGCAAGTTGTATGCTGTGGGATGTCAGAGGCAACAAAGTCGTGCAAGTCTTCAGGCCTCATCATTCAGAAATCAGATCTGTCAGGTTGCCTCATACTTCGTTTCTTTCTCAACTGTTATCCATTTTCAAGCTTTTTTTCTAAAGTTTTATATTTACATCGCTCGGTAATTTATTGACTTTCAATGTATGTAGTGATTTATATTTTCACCTGTATCTTACATCATCAAATAATATTTATTATTACATCCTCAATTAATCAGGTTTTCCAACAATGCAAATTACCTCCTGACAGCTTCGTATGATCAAAAAATTGTTCTCTCTGATTTGCACGGTTTGAATGTTTTAAGATTATTTTTAAATATATCATTAATCTCCCTAAAAATTTTAGTTTCTATATTATTTTTTTATTTTCGGTAAACTTTTTACAGGGACGTTTGGCATGTTCGGAAATCAATAATTGATTGATTGATTTTCGGTAAACTTTTCAGTAATTCTCAGAAGAAATCATCGGCAGCGTTGCACAGTGTGCATGGTGGTCGGAGATTTCTTTCAATTCAAGCCCGTTCACTACATTGCAAACACAGCCACCGCACTATCTCACCATTTTACATTACCAGTTGTTGCACCATGTTACTTTATGACTTCGAATCTAATTACTGTCCTTTTGCCTAAATTAAATATTTTTAAAGATATTGTTATGTAGGTTTAGTGATTTCGACTGTTAATTTAGTCATTAATCTATATATCTTTCATCACCACACTAATTTATGACTGATATCCCAGGTTGTTCATTCAGTGTCTTCACACGCTTTTATATTCTACTGCAGCTTATTTATCAACGTTCCTACTACTTGCATTGATGAACGATGATAATAATAATAATATGTTATTTCTTCAGCACTCTATGCATTGCGTCACATGCACATAAAACGAATTAGTATCGATATCACGTCTAAAGCTTTTTAAAATTAAGCTGCTGAAACCGATAATCTGATTTACTCATAATGCTAATATTTAGGTTTTCGAATCACTGGATCACCATGGCTGAATGATCTTAGCTGATTACTGTCAAATCATTCATTGTTCTTCTAGTTGAGTAAAATTTAGATGGAAATTCTCGTGTCTCTTTGTTGTTCATTGTTGTGCTAGTTCAACGCTTGTGACTTTTACATATTTCATTAGGTGAATTGACAGGAAAATTGCCAAGTGTGGTTGTAGCCGAGCACAAAGACAAAGTGATCCAATGCAAGTGGCATCCGACCCAGTTATCATTTGTTAGTACATCAGCCGATCGCACCGCCATCTGTTGGGGCCTGCCTATGATTTGAATGAAAGGAATGTTTTTTGTTGGGCCCAGGATTTGAATGGAGTGAATGTTTATTGTTTGTTTTTGTCCTCTCTGATTATAATTGAATGTTCATTGTCGGAGATCCGTAATGTGATTTGAATGAATGTTTTCTGAAAGTAGTTTTGAATGATTTTATTGATTAGAAGAGAGCATCATCATGAATGTGAATTTTTGAACATTACGTCCCGAAGGTTGTGAAGTTTTTATTTAAATATCTTCACTGACTGCCTACTACTGAAATCTTTGTACTTGCTTTCGAAATAGATTGCATGGTTCGTTATTTCAATCTCTGTGCTGGCCAATTTTACTTCCTTGGTCATTATTTGCATTAACAGCGTACATATGCCGTGTTGATATTACATCATTTTGTAATCAAAATAATTTTAACTTGATATATCCAGTGTCTATAATCAAATAAAAAATTAACATTTTTGTCATATAAATATAATTGTTAATACTTTTGACTCTTAATTTTTTTGTAACAGATGGTATTATTTAAAGTTTTTAAATTTTTGTCATCCTAATGTTAGAAACATTTTATCATTTGTTTTCTAGTCAAAGTATTTCTTCAAATACTAACATTCAACACATTTTATCAATCAAATAGATGGTTTTTATAAATAAGACGTGTAATTGTTGTCACTTATACATCAAAGTAATTTCAAGAATCTCCGTTACAAAGTCTTTAAAAACTTCACTTAAGTCTGCATTACCGTCAGTGTATTGGAGTCAAATGAACGAAATTCCTATATGAATTTAAAGAATTTTGGACTGAAAATAACTCTGCTGGTCGTAACTTTTTAAATAAAATTGTAAAACAAAAGTTGAAAAAGTCTGAACCCGGGGTTGGAGTCGGTGTCGAAAAACTTTCAATCAAGGAGTCACGGCGTAGGACACGACGCCTTGGTTAAAAAAAGTAAATTGATTTTTTTTCTCAGCTGGGTTTCATTTCTGTTGAAGACCTTATTCTAATACGTCACAATTATTGATAACTTTTTAAAACCAAGAACTAAAGTTATAATATTTGCCGGTGGATCCAGAATTTTGCGGTGGGTAATGATTTTAAAGTTGATGATCTTTTAAAAATCGTCGTAAATTCCAGTTTATTCCTGTTTCGGAGGGGAAGTGGTTTTCAAAATTTTTAGTTGAGGACGTTTTTTATACTAATTTCCGTTTACTTCGATATTATATTACACCGAAACTTCAGCATTTACTTTTTTCAAGGTCTGGTGA
>NW_008705293.1:4889-7222 GCF_000326865.2 Helobdella robusta | reverse complement strand
CAGCTTCAGCATGACATACCACAATCTCAGCAACATTCGCATCAACATGTTAACTTGTTGAAATCTGCTGAGACAGAATCAACAATGTTGCATGCGGATGGCAACAAGCTTTCTCAAAACTACAGTGTACTTCACAGCTTGCTGATGAAGCAACCGGTCATAACACCACAGCTGCGGGTACAACCTAAGCAAGATGAGCAGCTTCTGTTGCAGCAAAAAACATCGTCACAGCATCTCCAGCATCAACAACAGCTGATACAACAACAGCAAATGCAGCAGCAACAACAACATCAAAAGCAGCAAATACAATCTAGACTGTTACAGCCAACACAACAACAACGCCAACATTCGCCACAACAACAACAGCAACAAGAAACAACTACCAAGCAACGAATAAATGATGATGGTACAGCGGGACAAGTGATCCAACAGCTGCATCCAGACCAAGAGGTCAAATACTTTCAAGAACAATACGAACAACTCTTCAAAGCAGGCAAAAATATTGAGACGACAACATTCTCACTAGACTCCGACTGCAACAACAACAATGTTGCATACCAGTTGCAAGAAATGTCCTTCAACAGCAGCCAAAACAGCACAGACAACGACATCATCAGCAATAACGAAATCAACTACGAAAGCAGCAACAACCCAACAAAATTAGTTGTGGACTTCACGATTCCAGAAGACCTGCAGAATATATCATCGCACTCGCTGCAAATGTTCGCTACGTCCCTAGTTCCTCCTTCTCTCCCGTCAACCTCCTTCTCTTCCACATTTCCGTCATGTGACTCGAATGTCTGTCCACCCCCGCTACTGGATCAGTTAGGGAATGAGATCCCCGATGCCGATCGTGCGGTCGATGATATGTACCTAATTGCTGCCAATGAATTTGTCAAAGATGCGTTCATCTCAGATGCAGGAAGCGAGGTGAATGCTAAAAATGAACTTGTTGATAATAGTGGTGGCTGTGGCAGTGTCAATGTTCTCACTGCTGCTGCTGCTGCTGCTGCTGCTGCAAAGAAACGACATGATGAATTGATGTTTCTGAAGAGTTGTTACCATGACGAAGATGATGAAGATGATGATAAGAATAAATATTACGTGAAGAGTAAATTTGAGGAAGATGTTGAATCGAGGAAGAGAAAGTTAGACAAGCTCTGTGACGAGTTTGAGAACAGGACTGAACCGGCCAGCCTATCCATGACTCACTTGCTTTACGAGCTGGCTGTCTCACACCTCACTGATGGCTGTGAAGTGCCGAAGGAAGATAATGAAAACATCAGACCCTCCACTGATCTCCCATACGACGACAGACACAACCATCAGGAGCCACATCAAACATCATCTTCATCATCAGCGACAACATCAGCAGCATCTTCATCTTCAGCCACAGCACAGGATGATCGCCAGTTCAGAAACCCGAGTTGTTTCAAAATCAAGCGTAGCAAAAGACCAGGTCCTCTCATCATGCCTCCCCCTCAACAACTCCAACAGCCAGCCGACAGCCAGAGCAGTAGCCACAGCAAATCAGCTTACAGCTACAACAGTAGTAGTGGCTCTGCAAGTTCCAACTTTGCATTCCAAAGTCGTTTGAGATCTCCCCGAATTCTTCACGGGTACGGTAGCATGGATTCAAAGGTTCCGCCTCCTTTTAACATCCCATTCGTTCCCTATACTCCTCCTCCGATGTTGAGTCCCACCAGGAATGCTTCCGGATTGTTCTGCTTGTTGAATGCTGCCCTATCCCAACTCACTCCCAGACCAAGGAGATGTAAGTAGTGTTGTTGATGTCGTTGTTGATGTTGTTGTTGATGTCGTTGTTGATGTCGTTATTGGTGGTGGGGGGTGGTTCGATCGTTTGTTTAAATGTGTTTCTCATTTATACATCTGATGTATTGCTTCTATACTTGTTCATATTAATAGTAGAAGTTCATCATTCATGCCTCATCAAATTACTTCCACTCTGTGTGATTCCATTAAAGCCGCATGTACAGTTAATATCAACTGAACTCACTTGGTGTTACTAATCATCATCTTCTTTTTCTTCTTCTTTGCCAGCAAACTCATTTATAACAACGTCATCACAATAGCAACGACAAAAAAGACGAAAGCATTGTAGGAATAACACAAATCCCAAATTTAAATTGAACTTCAAGCAGTAAGTAACAACACAACTCCGGAGATCATGGAAGGATGCATCGAAGAGGTCATAACAGATGACTCTGCAGCATTTGAACCTCCTGCTACCGACTTACAACCGTTCGTTTGTGTGTGTGTGTGTGTGTGTGTATATATATATGTGTATGTGTGCGTGCGTGTGTGTGTGCGTG
>NW_008705293.1:2359-3984 GCF_000326865.2 Helobdella robusta | reverse complement strand
TGTCGTTGTTCTTGCGATAGATACATCGCATGTTGTTGCTTAATGTTGCATCTTGAAGTATCACTATCGATGATTTTAAATCGATGATACTTTTTATTCAGCATTGGCTTTGGTATCGGAGATACTCTTGATATCATGTGTCGAACTTGATATTGCCGATTTTTTTTTAGATAGAATGAGAAATTGATACTCGATGCCAATACTTTTAAGTGTCAAGTGGATATATTCATACTAATATTATTTCAATTTTCAAAGTTTAGCGCGTTTTCTAAGTGGCAAATTGGCGGTTAAAAATTGAAGAAGTTTCGCCGTATTTTGCCTGCTTGTTACATAATACTTACTTTATCTCTGCTGATTCATGGACAGCATCACTACTCTCATCATCACCATCACCACGTCATCATCATCACCACGTCATCATCGTCACCACATCATCATCACCACCATCGTAGTTCGTGCCCTCATGAACTTTGCCTCGAGTGCGGCTGTACCCTTCGGCGGTTCCAACATTGAACTGGCACACCACATACTCAATCTTTACAATGGCGATGTCAAGGTGATGCTATGATCTTATTATTATTATTATAATTATTGATATTATAATTATAATTATTAAGCGGATATAAAGCGTAAAAATGCTTAAAGTTCATATACAGCATATATAAGCGTATATGAAGTATATATCTATATAGACATGTATAACTATTTAATGCATCGTCACAATGATCATCACAATGATCATCACAATGATCATCACAATGATCATCACAATGATCATCACAATCATCATCACGATCATCATCACGATCATCATCACGATCATCATCACGATCATCATCACGATCATCATCACAATGATCATCACAATCATCATCACAATCATCATCACAATCATCATCACAATGATCATCACGATCATCATCACGATCATCATCATCATCGTTTAAAGAAAACTTGTCTCTCATTGATGGAGAGGAGACCACTACTACCAAGCAACAAATTTCTAGACACGTATAAATACTCTGGTGAGTAATGATAATGATGTTGAGGATGATGCTGATGATGATGTTGCTGATAGTGATGTTGATGGTGATGTTTCTTTATTTGCTCGCTCATTCATTCATTTATCATTACATCATTTGCTGATTCCATTAATCCACTCATTCGTTGAATTATTGATTGATTGATTGGTTGGTTGATTGATTGATTGATTCATTGATTGATTCATTGATTCATTCATCATTCACTCACTCTAGAAACATCAACATGGACAACATCTGAGATAGAGATATTCAACAGAGCCGTCTACAAATATTACAAAGACTTCTTCAGTGTAGCCAACGAGGTCGGCCAGTTTATTATTATTTATTTATTTATTTATTATTATTTTTTTATGATATGCTATTTTTACGTTATTATTATTTTTATTATTATTATTGATGAAATTGATTTTAAAAACTTACTGTCGTGAAACCGAGACGTTATTATCGCGCCGACATGCTCCATTTATATTTCAGATAACTACAAAGACAACTAAGGAGTGTGTGGATTTTTTTATCTATGGAAAGTTGGGGTATGCTATTTTAGTCTGTGTGTGATCTTTTCGTCGTTATTAACTTGATGGT
>NW_008705293.1:0-1786 GCF_000326865.2 Helobdella robusta | reverse complement strand
AATATTTTTGTCGCTTACATTAAAAGATGGGCTTAGTATTTCCAAAGAGATCTCACAACACGAGGTCCCACAAAGAACCAAAAGTTGAAGAAAATGCTGTGGCTGCTAATACTGCAACTGCTGCTGCTTCTACTACTGCTGTCGCTGCTTCTACAACTGCTACTGCTACTACAGCTAATCGTGTTGAATGTTACAGTAAAAGTGCTATAGAAATTGGAGTGAACGATTTTTCTCTGAAACCGGAAAAGACTGAAGAACGGTTGAAGCATCGTCAAGAGCAGCAGCAGCAGCAACAGCAGCAACTTCAACAGCAGCAGCATCCACAACAGCATTATAAACAAGAACAACATCATCAATTTCCACATCATTCTCCACAGCAACAACACAACCGCCCACTTCGTTATTATGATAACAAACGGCAAACTGATACTCCCAACTACACTGATGAATCTCAGTTCTTGCAGCAGCAGCAGCAACAGCAGCAACGACAACAACCACAAATTCGTCCTCAGTTGCCGCGTCACCACCACCAACAACAACAGCAGCAACAGCCACAACCTCCTCAACAGCAGCCACAACTTCGCCAACAACGACAACAGCTTCCAACATTGTATGAAGATTATTACGTTGAATCACCCGCGGCCAAACAACATCTACCGAAACCCCACAAGAGGCCGGGTCGTACGGCTAAACCGGGGCCCAAAAAAAAGCCAAAGTACCCACCAATTCTCAGCCCATCCATCATGAATCTCGACAGCTCTACCGTTTATCCATGCAAAATTTGCAAGAAGTATGTAGCTGGAGTGGATTTGGTTGTAGTGGTAAATTTAGTTTTATGGGGGAAGATGTGGTTTTCAGGGGTGGTTTTGGGGTGTTGAATTTTGTTTGTTGTGCGGGGGGAATGATTTTTGTGGCGGGTAGTGTTTCTTTTGATTTTTTTCTTACGCGTGTTACATTTAGTCGGTGGTGTGTATTGATATATAGTCGGTTGATAGCTTGCCCCACCCCACCATTAATTTAATTGCATTCTGTTAGTATCGCTTTGGACCTCGGGGTTCTTCAGTTTAACTGTTTCTAAACCCCAAGAAGGTTTTCAATGAGTTATTCGCATATAAAATTAACTTTGGGAATATGGCTGATATTAATGTTAGTGTTTATTAAATGTTATATAACATATTTGAATGTGATAATGATGACAGGTGGTGATGATGTGGTAGATGAAAAATGATGAAACTTAATGATGATGAAACTTAATGATAATGCTACGGTAGACAAGAAGTGTGTTAACTAATAAAAATTACGATTTGAAAGGGTCTTTTACAAAGTGAAAAGTCGATCAGCCCACATGAAATCTCACCGTTTCCTCAACAAAAACCTCAAAAAACAGTTGATAGAGGATTCATTCAAGACACCATCCTCCTCATCAACAACTACTACTGCTGCATCTTCTAGCGATTCATCTCAACAACAATACAAACAACAACAGCAGCATAGACAACAACAGCAGCAACAACAACAACAACAGAGAGAACGTATTAACTGGCCAACTGATTTCCAACAGCAGCTGTTTTCACAACAAAGTGAACTTAATTATTCGTCGTTCCGTCAACAGCAACAACATCCGCCACAGCAGCAGCAACAACAACCTCAACAGCAACAGCATCAGCAACGGCAACAATGTCAACAACAACCACAAAGACAACCAAATTTTTCTGAAAACCCGCCAACAAAGCAGCCTAATTTCTCCCAACAACATCAACATAATCAACAAGCCAATCAAAATTAC
>NW_008705292.1:0-834 GCF_000326865.2 Helobdella robusta | reverse complement strand
AAGTTAGTAAAAGAGAGAGAGAGGGAGAGAAAGAGAGAAAGAGAAAGAGAGAAAGAGAGAAAGAGAGTGCGGTGTAGATCAAAATAACAAATTTTTAATTGAATGATTTGATTGATGTGGAAGTGGGATGGCTGTGGAAAGCAATTATCTTAAAGGAACACTTTTTGAGTTTTGATGGACATGGAAGAGAGAGAGAGAGAGAGAGAGAGAGAGAGAGAGAAAAAGAAAAAAAGAAAGAGAGGAATAGAGAGAGAAAGGGAGAGTAAACATAAGTAGTAGAAAAGACGAAAAATGAAAAGTTGCTAGAAGAAAATGATTAGATGAAGAGAGAGAGAGAGAGAGAGGGAGAGAGTTATAAAAAATATATACACATATAAAATCACGTGATCAAAAAAAATGGAAGACGAAGAAGAAATGGTACAGTATGTAATAAATTTTTCAGAAAATCAGGAAAAAAGAATGAAAGAGAGAGAGAGAAAGAGAGAGAGAGAGAGGGAGAGAAATAAAGAGAGAGAAAGAAAGAAAGAGAGAGAAAGTGAGAAAGAGTGATGTTATAATTGAGAGTTTATTTAGAACATCTATAACTTCCTTCCGAGCACATGTCCACTGCAGCAATTTTGCATTCATTCATCCGTTCGCTACTTCATCCGTCCATCTATCTATCTAATATATTATTATTATTAGTAGTAGTAGTATTATTATTTATTATTATTCTTACCATCCATCCACTAATTGACTAATACATTTGCATTGGTCGCTGAGTAAACATTTTAGGTCGACCACAAATTAGCAGAAATAAATAAAACTAGAAAAGTATGAAAGGGGGGAAAGAAA
>NW_008705291.1:3168-7228 GCF_000326865.2 Helobdella robusta | reverse complement strand
ATATGTTTTTATTCAGATTATGAACTTGATTTTAGTTTAACTCTCAAAACAAAGTTATGAATAAATATCAAACAAATTTATTTAAAAACCAACTCTGTCAAACGCTTACTAGTTAAACTAAAACTTAAGTGCCACAAAAACTGTAGTATCCACACGACGTCAAACACGTTACGATTGCTCGTGCATGTTATACGTGCATTTCATTTTGACGTTGATATTCTTCGCAAGCAAGTATTTGGCTATAAAGTGAAAACATAGAGTCTTTACTTATTTATGTTTTTATTCAGCACTCATTGTGTCTGTTAGAGATCAATATCCCATTAATGAATGTGTGTTGCTTTACATCATTGATATAGCTAAATAGGTTCTTTTCTTTATCAAACCGTATTACAACTAGTCCGTCAAGGCATGGCTCTACTACAAACTCATTCTAGACCATTTATTCTTGTTTATGTTTTCTATGTTGATTTTCTGTCATTCATTTTGTCGAGAACATTCGAATTTACTAAACATTGAAAACGGTAGAAAAATTGTATTATTATTTGAATTTCATCAAAGAATAATTAACAAAAAATTTTAATTTAATTTAATGGCTTTGTTTGTCGTAAAAACTTCAACGTTTTCCGCTTGGAATAATTCTTTGTTACGATCGTTAATTTACGATCGATAATTTGTCTTTGTACTTTGTATATATTAGTATATAAATGCGTAGCAGCTTGGTTATATCATCACACCTTTCTGCTCTCGTTGCGTGCTTGTCGTTTTGTTTGACAACTTATTAGTATACATCCGTCCAGCAAGAAAAATGATTATTCCGATCAGATGTTTCACGTGTGGAAAGGTTATTGGAAATTTATGGAACAAATACTTGAGACTATTAGAGGCTGATTACACAGAATGGTCAGTACTTTTTTTTATTAATTTCAATTTTTGCTTTGATTTTTAATTTAGCCAAGAATTCATTTTTAAATATGAAAAACAATTTGTTCGAAACAGTGAAGCTCTGGATGAATTGGGACTGAAGAGGTACTGCTGCAGAAGAATGCTGCTCAGTCACGTCGACATCATCGAGAAGTTGCTCAATTATGCCCCACTGGATCCATGATTTAGCGTCACATTCGTCCAATCATCCTTTGTTTTATTTTCTTTCAACTTTGATATTGAAAGTTTTTTTAATATTTTCTTAATCAAGATTATGAAGTTTTGAATAACAAATTATAAAATTATTTAAAATGCCACTGTCAAACGCAGAGCTGTTTAAATGTTGAACATAGTTTGCTCTTCAAAAAAGTGACGCTCGGGATGAATTGGGATTGAAGATGTACTGATGCAGAAGAATGCTGCTCAGCCACGTCGACCTTATCGAGAAATTATCTCAACTTTGTCCATTAATTAGCGTCATTTCACATTAATTCATTCAACCTTTTTTATTAATTTAAACAAAAACATAAGTGTCACCAAAACTGTAGTATCCACGCGACGTCAAACACGTTACGATTGCACGTGCATGTTATACGTGCATTTCATTTTGACGTTGATATACTTCGCAAGCAAGTATTTGGCTATAAAGTGAAAACATAGAGTCTTTACTTATTTATGTTTTTATTCAGCACTCATTGTGTCTGTTAGAGATCAATATCCCATTAATGAATGTGTGTTGCTTTACATCATTGATATAGCTAAATAGGTTCTTTTCTTTATCAAACCGTATTACAACTAGTCCGTCAAGGCATGGCTCTACTACAAACTCATTCTAGACCATTTATTCTTGTTTATGTTTTCTATGTTGATTTTCTGTCATTCCTTTTGTCGAGAAAATTCGAATTTACTAAACATTGAAAACTGTAGAAAAATTGTATTATTATTTGAATTTCATCAAAGAATAATTAACTATAATTTTTAATTTAATTTAATGGCTATGATTATTCCGATCAGATGTTTCAAACTTTTTTATTAATTAGAGATAGAAATTTTTTTCAAATAAATATGTTTTTATTCAAGATTATGAAGTTGATTTTAGTTTAACTCTCAAAACAAAGTTATGAATAAATATCAAACAAATTTATTTAAAAAGCAACTCTGTCAAACGCTTACTAGTTAAACTAAAACTTAATTGCCACAAAAACTGTAGTATCCACACGACGTCAAACACGTTACGATTGCACGTGCATGTTATACGTGCATTTCATTTTGACGTTGATATTCTTCGCAAGCAAGTATTTGGCTATAAAGTGAAAACATAGAGTCTTTACTTATTTATGTTTTTATTCAGCACTCATTGTGTCTGTTAGAGATCATAATATAAGATAATATCCCATTAATGAATGTGTGTTGCTTTACATCATTGATATAGCTAAATAGGTACTTTTCTTTATCAAACCGTATTACAACTAGTCCGTCAAGGCATGGCTCTACTACAAACTCATTCTAGACCATTTATTCTTGTTTATGTTTTCTATGTTGATTTTCTGTCATTCATTTTTTCGAATTTACTAAACATTGAAAACTGTAGAAAAATTGTATTATTATTTGAATTTCATCAAAGAATAATTAACTATAATTTTTAATTTAATTTAATGGCTATGATTATTCCGATCAGATGTTTCAAACTTTTTTATTAATTAGAGATAGAAATTTTTTTCAAATAAATATGTTTTTATTCAAGATTATGAACTTGATTTTAGTTTAACTCTCAAAACAAAGTTATGAATAAATATCAAACAAATTTATTTAAAAACCAACTCTGTCAAACGCTTACTAGTTAAACTAAAACTTAAGTGCCACAAAAACTGTAGTATACACACGACGTCAAACACGTTACGATTGCACGTGCATGTTATACGTGCATTTCATTTTGACGTTGATATTCTTCGCAAGCAAGTATTTGGCTATAAAGTGAAAACATAGAGTCTTTACTTATTTATGTTTTTATTCAGCACACATTGTGGCTGTTAGAGATCAATATCCCATTAATGAATGTGTGTTGCTTTACATCATTGATATAGCTAAATAGGTTCTTTTCTTTATCAAACCGTATTACAACTAGTCCGTCAAGGCATGGCTCTACTACAAACTCATTCTAGACCATTTATTCTTGTTTATGTTTTCTATGTTGATTTTCTGTCATTCATTTTGTCGAATTTACTAAACATTGAAAACGGTAGAAAAATTGTATTATTATTTGAATTTCATCAAAGAATAATTAACAAAAATTTTTAATTTAATTTAATGGCTTTGTTTGTCGTAAAAACTTCAACGTTTTCCGCTTGGAATAATTCTTTGTTACGATCGTTAATTTACGATCGATAATTTGTCTTTGTACTTTGTATATATTAGTATATAAATGCGTAGCAGCTTGGTTATATCATCACACCTTTCTGCTCTCGTTGCGTGCTTGTCGTTTTGTTTGACAACTTATTAGTATACATCCGTCCAGCAAGAAAAATGATTATTCCGATCAGATGTTTCACGTGTGGAAAGGTTATTGGAAATTTATGGAACAAATACTTGAGACTATTAGAGGCTGATTACACAGAATGGTCAGTACTTTTTTTTATTAATTTCAATTTTTGCTTTGATTTTTAATTTAGCCAAGAATTCATTTTTAAATATGAAAAACAATTTGTTCGAAACAGTGAAGCTCTGGATGAATTGGGACTGAAGAGGTACTGCTGCAGAAGAATGCTGCTCAGTCACGTCGACATCATCGAGAAGTTGCTCAATTATGCCCCACTGGATCCATGATTTAGCGTCACATTCGTCCAATCATCCTTTGTTTTATTTTCTTTCAACTTTGATATTGAAAGTTTTTTTAATATTTTCTTAATCAAGATTATGAAGTTTTGAATAACAAATTATAAAATTATTTAAAATGCCACTGTCAAACGCAGAGCTGTTTAAATGTTGAACATAGTTTGCTCTTCAAAAAAGTGACGCTCGGGATGAATTGGGATTGAAGATGTACTGATGCAGAAGAATGCTGCTCAGCCACGTCGACCTTATCGAGAAATTATCTCAANTTTGTCCATTAATTAGCGTCATTTCACATTAATTCATTCAA
>NW_008705291.1:0-2764 GCF_000326865.2 Helobdella robusta | reverse complement strand
TGTAATTTAATGGCTATGATTATTCCGATCAGATGTTTCAAACTTTTTTATTAATTAGAGATAGAAATTTTTTTCAAATAAATATGTTTTTATTCAAGATTATGAAGTTGATTTTAGTTTAACTCTCAAAACAAAGTTATGAATAAATATCAAACAAATTTATTTAAAAAGCAACTCTGTCAAACGCTTACTAGTTAAACTAAAACTTAATTGCCACAAAAACTGTAGTATCCACACGACGTCAAACACGTTACGATTGCACGTGCATGTTATACGTGCATTTCATTTTGACGTTGATATTCTTCGCAAGCAAGTATTTGGCTATAAAGTGAAAACATAGAGTCTTTACTTATTTATGTTTTTATTCAGCACTCATTGTGTCTGTTAGAGATCATAATATAAGATAATATCCCATTAATGAATGTGTGTTGCTTTACATCATTGATATAGCTAAATAGGTACTTTTCTTTATCAAACCGTATTACAACTAGTCCGTCAAGGCATGGCTCTACTACAAACTCATTCTAGACCATTTATTCTTGTTTATGTTTTCTGTGTTGATTTTCTGTCATTCATTTTTTCGAATTTACTAAACATTGAAAACTGTAGAAAAATTGTATTATTATTTGAATTTCATCAAAGAATAATTAACTATAATTTTTAATTTAATTTAATGGCTATGATTATTCCGATCAGATGTTTCAAACTTTTTTATTAATTAGAGATAGAAATTTTTTTCAAATAAATATGTTTTTATTCAAGATTATGAAGTTGATTTTAGTTTAACTCTCAAAACAAAGTTATGAATAAATATCAAACAAATTTATTTAAAAAGCAACTCTGTCAAACGCTTACTAGTTAAACTAAAACTTAATTGCCACAAAAACTGTAGTATCCACACGACGTCAAACACGTTACGATTGCACGTGCATGTTATACGTGCATTTCATTTTGACGTTGATATTCTTCGCAAGCAAGTATTTGGCTATAAAGTGAAAACATAGAGTCTTTACTTATTTATGTTTTTATTCAGCACTCATTGTGTCTGTTAGAGATCATAATATAAGATAATATCCCATTAATGAATGTGTGTTGCTTTACATCATTGATATAGCTAAATAGGTACTTTTCTTTATCAAACCGTATTACAACTAGTCCGTCAAGGCATGGCTCTACTACAAACTCATTCTAGACCATTTATTCTTGTTTATGTTTTCTGTGTTGATTTTCTGTCATTCATTTTTTCGAATTTACTAAACATTGAAAACTGTAGAAAAATTGTATTATTATTTGAATTTCATCAAAGAATAATTAACTATAATTTTTAATTTAATTTAATGGCTATGATTATTCCGATCAGATGTTTCAAACTTTTTTATTAATTAGAGATAGAAATTTTTTTCAAATAAATATGTTTTTATTCAAGATTATGAACTTGATTTTAGTTTAACTCTCAAAACAAAGTTATGAATAAATATCAAACAAATTTATTTAAAAACCAACTCTGTCAAACGCTTACTAGTTAAACTAAAACTTAAGTGCCACAAAAACTGTAGTATACACACGACGTCAAACACGTTACGATTGCACGTGCATGTTATACGTGCATTTCATTTTGACGTTGATATTCTTCGCAAGCAAGTATTTGGCTATAAAGTGAAAACATAAAGTCTTTACTTATTTATGTTTTTATTCAGCACACATTGTGGCTGTTAGAGATCAATATCCCATTAATGAATGTGTGTTGCTTTACATCATTGATATAGCTAAATAGGTTCTTTTCTTTATCAAACCGTATTACAACTAGTCCGTCAAGGCATGGCTCTACTACAAACTCATTCTAGACCATTTATTCTTGTTTATGTTTTCTATGTTGATTTTCTGTCATTCATTTTGTCGAATTTACTAAACATTGAAAACGGTAGAAAAATTGTATTATTATTTGAATTTCATCAAAGAATAATTAACAAAAATTTTAATTTAATTTAATGGCTTTGTTTGTCGTAAAAACTTCAACGTTTTCCGCTTGGAATAATTCTTTGTTACGATCGTTAATTTACGATCGATAATTTGTCTTTGTACTTTGTATATATTAGTATATAAATGCGTAGCAGCTTGGTTATATCATCACACCTTTCTGCTCTCGTTGCGTGCTTGTCGTTTTGTTTGACAACTTATTAGTATACATCCGTCCAGCAAGAAAAATGATTATTCCGATCAGATGTTTCACGTGTGGAAAGGTTATTGGAAATTTATGGAACAAATACTTGAGACTATTAGAGGCTGATTACACAGAATGGTCAGTACTTTTTTTTATTAATTTCAATTTTTGCTTTGATTTTTAATTTAGCCAAGAATTCATTTTTAAATATGAAAAACAATTTGTTCGAAACAGTGAAGCTCTGGATGAATTGGGACTGAAGAGGTACTGCTGCAGAAGAATGCTGCTCAGTCACGTCGACATCATCGAGAAGTTGCTCAATTATGCCCCACTGGATCCATGATTTAGCGTCACATTCGTCCAATCATCCTTTGTTTTATTTTCTTTCAACTTTGATATTGAAAGTTTTTTTAATATTTTCTTAATCAAGATTATGAAGTTTTGAATAACAAATTATAAAATTATTTAAAATGCCACTGTCAAACGCAGAGCTGTTTAAATGTTGAACATAGTTTGCTCTTCAAAAAAGTGACGCTCGGGATGAATTGGGATTGAAGATGTACTGATGCAGAAGAATGCTGCTCAGCCACGTCGACCTTATCG
>NW_008705290.1:5081-6523 GCF_000326865.2 Helobdella robusta | reverse complement strand
CACTACGACTACCACTACTACTACTATTGTTGCTGCTATAGTAGCTACTACTACTACCACAACTGCTCTTGCTGCTACTACAATACAAAATTTTTTATCAATCAATCATCCAATCAATCAATCAATATAATGTCAACCAACCAATCAACCAACCCACCAACCAACAATTCAATCAACCAATCAGCTTACCACCAATCAAACAACTAACCACCCAACCAACCAACTAACCAACCAGCCAACCAACCAACCAACCATCCAACCAACCATCCAACCAACCAACTACCTAACCAACCAACCAATCAACCAATTAACCAATCAACCAACCAATCAACCAACCAATCAACCAACCAATCAACCAACCAACCAATCAATTAACCAACCAACCATCCATCCAACCAACCAGCAATCAGAAGATCCATCCGTACTTGCTTAAACGAACAGAAAGCTTTGAAACTCGGCTGTGACAATGGAACCGTCAGCTGCATCATCTGCTACAGCGAAATGTGCAACTGCAAAGACTGTCCTCAGAACGTTGAGCTGGACGGACCGGTTTCAAATGCACGTCAAACCAGGATTTTAATAATACTTCTATTTTTTGTGACTATTCCACTGATACTGTATCTATCATACTTCACCATCATCAGTAGCTGTTTTACTGATACTGTATCCACTATTTCATCTTTTCCTTTCTTTGTGATGATCTGAATTAGTTGAGTTAGACCGGGTTCAACTGCAAGGCCTTCCACAAATTTAAAACATTTATTGATATAATATGTTTTTTTCATTGATATTGTTATATTATGATGTAGTTTAATTGATATGCGATAGTTAGATAGATACTGTATCTATTGTCTATCTAATTCTCTTAGTAACTGATGTTTTGATACAATATTCGCTATACTTAATTTCGATTTTTTTTGAGAACGTAAATCTATCTATCTATCTATCTATTTTACTCTGCTATCTTGATACTATCTTAATAATTTTATTGATACACACTATCTGCTAAACTGTTTTATTGCGCTGATATTGATACTATGTACGTAAACCATTTAATTGATACTATATCATTAATTTTCTCACAAGCTATGTGTATATTTTTTAGATTTCCGAATGAAATATTTTTGCTTTATTGTTCAGTCATCAGCAACAAACAACATAAACAAGTATGTAAATAAACGAACGAGGGAAACTTTCATAAATATTTCATAACTATAAATAAATAATTATAATCATGAATAATGAATATTCATAATCGCGAATGAATATTCATAATCATGAATAAATAAATATTCATGAATATTTATGAATATTCATAACTATAGATGAATATTCATATTCATACATATGGGTATTTATACTTGTAGATATTATTTCCAATTGCCATAGTTATAATTGTAAATAGGTATTTTTAATTATAAATAATTTAATTATTATTACAA
>NW_008705290.1:0-1288 GCF_000326865.2 Helobdella robusta | reverse complement strand
GCCATCATCATCACTACCACACACAATGGTCATTATCATCATCATCACCACCACCATCATCATCACCATCATCATTAACATCGTCACGCAATTATTACCATCACAGTATCATCATTACCATGATTACAATCGCCCAATCATCATCGTCGTCGTCATCATCATCATCACTACATCATCACCATAATCACCACATTATCATCATCACTCCATCATCACTCCATCATCATTATCATCACCACATTATCATCATCATAACCACATCATCATCATCATCATCATAGCCACATCATCATCATCATCATCACCCCATTATTATCACCATCAGCAACCCGTCATCATCATCATAACCACGTCATCACCATCATCATCAGGCGACTCGGAGCACCGATCATGTCTCTGGCTCTTCTTAAATCTCTGCAAGAACGACGAGAAGCTGAACGTGACGTGTCGCCAGTGCCACACGAGCTACTGCAACACCTTCGGTAGCCACAACGTCCACAGCGTCTACAGCGTATCCACTTGTAGCGTAGTGGCAGTACTATTACTTCCAATTATTACTATAGCGATATTACTGTATATGTAGTAGCTGAAGCGACAAAAGCTGCTGCTTTGGCTGCAATGTTAACAAGCAGCAGTAGTAGTAGGAGTATTATTAGTAGTTGTAGTAGTAGTAGTAGTAGTAGTAATAGGAGTAATATTTTTAGTTGTAGTAATAGTAGTAGTAACAGTAACTGTAGTAGTAGTTGTAGTAGTTGCCGTAGTAGTAGTAGTTGTAGTAGTAGTAGTAGTAGAAGTAGTTGTCGTTGTAGTAGTTGCTGTAGTAGTAGTAATAGTAGTTGTAGTAGTAGTAGTTGTCGTTGTTGTATTAGTAGTAGTAGTAGTAGTAATAGTGGTAGTAATAGTAGCTATAGTAGTAGTAGTAGTAGTAGTAGTAGTAGTAGTAGTAGTAGTAGTAGTAGTAGTAGTAGTAGTAGTAGTAGTAGTAGTAGTAGTAGTAGTAGTAGTAGTTGCCGTTGTTGTATTAGTAGTAGTAGTAGTAATAGTAGCTATAGTAGTAGTAGTTGTCGTAGTAGTAGTAGTAGTTGTTGTTGTAGTTTTGGTAGTAGTAATAGTGGTAGTAGTACCAATACTATTACTATATTACTCTCTTATGCTTATCACATGAAGATCATTTTAATTTTAAGTTGATTCGACACCGAATAAAATCGGTTTAATCGGTTTCGAAATGATTTTTTCACCAATGCTACTAACGGAATATCTTTATAAGTGTTGTTACCGGATACAAAAA
>NW_008705289.1:4625-5895 GCF_000326865.2 Helobdella robusta | reverse complement strand
CTCCCATATTCCTGGGCCGGTGTGTTTCAAACTCATGCAGAGTACTTTAATTCTGGCTGGTGGAGCATAGAAAAGTGGCGTGTGGCGTGTAGTTCTTGCTTGAATAGAAGTTCCAAAAGTGAAAAAGTCTCTAAAAAATGCCGGCAATTGCTGACGTAGAAATCTAAAAATGAATGTTGCAACGTGGTAGATGAACAAGTTTTTGATGTTGAGTATTTTCATCTCGAGATAATGTTCACTTGTGTGACAATGAAGATGAAGATTTTTAAATATTCTGATGAATCGGTTTTGGCATTTTGTTAACTGTTTCAGATGAATGTCAGGACTGTTTCCCCAAATTACGTTGCAGTAGATGAGGTGAGGAAAGATTAACGAATAATACAGGTCAATTAGAGTAGGTTTATTTAATTTATTTTTGATTTTGCTTATAACTCCTAGGGTTTTGCATATTCTTTTAGACATAGTATCTATGTGAATATCCCAAGAAAAATTGTCCTTGATTGTTACTCCAAGGAATTTTGTGCTGGTTGAGCGAGGAATAGAAATATTGTTCATTTTTATGTTTAGGTTAGGTATAATATTTGTTAAAATTTTCGGACCAAAAATAATATAATTACATTTAGAATAATTTACTATTAATTTATTTTTGATAAACCAGGTTGATATATTTTGAAGACTGTTATTGATGTATTCTACTTCTTTCAATGGGTCTTTAGTTGGGAAGAAGATGTTAGTGTCATCTGCATATAGAAGGTGATTTGCATCAATTGCATGTTGAAAATCGTTCATGAAGATTATGAATAGAAGAGGACCTAAAATTGATCCTTGTGGCACGCCTGATCTTACGTTAAGTTTTGTTGAGGAGTGACTTTTTATTGCCACATACTGGTCTCTGTTCTCTAAATAACTTTTGAACCATGCACTTACTTTTCCTCTTATTCCATGTGAATTTAATTTTTTAATCAGTATATCGTGGTTGATGACGTCAAAGGCCTTTGAGAGGTCTATGAATACACCTACAGTTAGTATCTTTTCGTTAAGATTATTCATAACATTTTGTGCTAATTGCAGCACAGCTTGCTCAGTTGAATGCTGTGCTCTGTAGCCATATTGATTATCATTTAATAATTTATTTATGGACAGAAATGAGGTGACTCTGACAAAAATTATTTTTTCTAGTACTTTGGAAAGTGGAGAAAGTAGAGATATTGGTCGATAATTACTTGTCTCTAATTTGCTCCCCTTTTTGTGAATTGGAACTGCTCTGGAT
>NW_008705289.1:3356-4575 GCF_000326865.2 Helobdella robusta | reverse complement strand
TAACTAACCTTGTCCCTTTTAGAATTTCAAGAACTGTTTGGCTTTATTTTATCATCTTTTTCTAGATTTAATGCATCTAGATCGCTGGTAAGTATTTTTTTTGCTATTCTAATATCTTCACAATTATAGAAATCCATTATTTCGTAAATGAATTCCGCATCGTCAATTTTGTCAGAATTATTAAATAAATAACACAATAACTCGTTAATGCAAACCACTTGCGACATCGTACACATATGTATGTATATATATATATATATATATATATGTGTGTGTGTGTGTGTGTGTGTGTGTGTGTGTGTGTGTGTGTGTGTGTGTGTGTGTGTGTGTGTGTGTGTGTGTGTATGCGCGCTTGTGCAAAAAATTAAAAGAATTAAAAAAAAGAATTAGAAAATGCGTTTTAAGTAAATTTATTGTAGAAGAAAATTAAAAAAATTAACTGTGCTTTCAAATAAAATCTTATCAAAATTGATCGGTTGAATATGAGATAAAATGACCAAATTTATTCTCCAACACTCCAAACGCTGCTGGAACAATTTTTCCATGCACCAATATGCTTGATTGACGATCGATGGCCTCTAAACTTTATTACAACTGGAATAAAGCGGATGTGATCAAACCCAAAGCCAAAAACTCTTGTATCGTTGTAACGAGAAAATTGTGTTGTAACATGAGATTAGAAACAAATTAGATTCTGCCGTGATTAACGTTGTATTGTTGAGTTTTCAAATTATTCCGATGTAACCAGAATTTATTTTAGAACATGGGAAAAAAGTAAAAAGAATATTAAAAATTACACAATTACACTTTTTCGATAATTTTCTGTTGTTCCAAACTGGTAATCTCTCATGCTCTTGATATTAAATTTTCTAACATTGGTATTTGTATTCATTTGTATATTATTGTATATATTTGTATGCTTGAAAAAAGATTTAAGTGAGTAGAAAAAACAAAGGGTTGTCGAAGTCATCACTCTTTTATTACAGACAAAAATAATCAACTTTTGACGAAACGTTTGTCTTCAGAATCATTCGAAATAAAAATGAAAGGAAAGGCAACAATGATGATTACGAACCAGGTCGATTTGTAGCCCTGGTGTATGACAAGAAGTGATATTTAGGAAACATAATAGAAAGAGATGATAAAAATGATGATTTAAAAGTGAAATGTATGAAAAAACTTGAAGACAATTTTGAGATAAAATTTTCGAGTAGCTAAT
>NW_008705289.1:0-1478 GCF_000326865.2 Helobdella robusta | reverse complement strand
TCCGAAATAGATGCACAGATCCTCCGAGATATACAGCTGAGGAGTGGTGTTGAAAAACTGGCAGAGAACACCGCCACCGTCAGCTATGTTGTTCTTCATGAAATTGAATCCAACACAATTAGGAGATGTCGCGCACGTGAGAGTGCAGGTCAGCACCACCTGGAGAACATCGTGCTCCCAACTTTCTAAGGTAATATTTTCTGAAGTTGGTGGAGCTTTGCAGGCGACATACCGCAAACTTTGCCGCCTAAGCAATCTCTATTCGAGGTCAGATTGTTGGATAATTTTAACAAATTATTCTTAAATTTATAACATTTGCCTTGAATAGCAGTAACTATTAAGGAAATAAATATAAATCTATATGCTATTTGGTTGACCATCTTTGAAAATCCAGTAGAGCTGGCGATGTTTGTATTTAGCTTATCAGAAGTCCATCACATTCCATGCATTCACTCCTGCCTACAAGATGATGTGACATACACGCATGCATGCTTAATTGCGTACGTCGTATATATTTATATATATTTTTTTATATTTATGTATATATCTGCGACAAATTCACGTTTCTTATAATATTTCTGTTATAAGTGTTTTTCAAGTCAGTGGACATAAAAAGTATCTCAAACATTTGAAAGTTTGCTTGTTAGTATATTTTTTCATTTGGCTGGCTGATTGTTTTTTAGTTTGTTTATTATCAAATAATGTTCATTGTCTAAAGAAATGTTATTTTTTTGTTGAAAGTAGATAACTCTCTGGAGTCCATGGAACATTTTAAAAGGTCTGTGATGTTACTTTACAGAATATCATCTGTAGATATTTCGAGCATTAACAATTTAAATTTTGTGGTACATTTTGGAAAAATAAGCTCGAGTTTCATATATTATTTTTATATAGACAGCCGTAAATTTTTTTTTTCGAGTAGGGTGGTGGAAGATTGGAACAAACTGCCCTCGGTCGTTGTTAATGTCATCTCCTTGAGCGGTTTCAAGTCAGCGGTCGATAGTTACTACGGTGATTCCAAGTTCAGTTGGCCATTTAATTTCTAATTTGTACTTGATATGTGTACCTGTACAGTTGAATCCATTTTACTTGTTGAATCAAAATTAGTTTTTTTTTGTCATTTATTGATTTATTCATCATCATCTTGGTTTTGCCGTATGCACTTATAGGCTCACGTGTTTATGTTCAGTTCAATTCTGTTGACACTGTTCTTGCAAATTCTATCTGATATAATTTTATTTTAATTTGTTTTTTGTTTTTTTCTGTATTTGTTTGGCAAAGGCTTTTGCCCGGGCTACTTCAAACAACAACAACAATACTAATAATAATAATAATTATTATTATTATTATTATTATATACCAGCATTATTATTATAATAGCCCAGCAAACGTGGTTACAATGATTGTTTTAGCGTTGTAATGACATTTGCTAACATTTGGCAACATGTAAATTTAAAAGTATTAAAAATCCAATTACA
>NW_008705288.1:6225-7235 GCF_000326865.2 Helobdella robusta | reverse complement strand
TGTGCAGAGCCATTTCTACGTCTCTTGAACTAATCAGTGCATCATTATTATCTTTATTGATTGCATGGTCGACTGACAATGAGACTCAATAAAACACATGTGGTTGTGGGGGGACAGCATCTTTTTGATCAGGGTTTTCTAATTTTTCGCTCCTCCCCCTAAAATAGATCACGTCATGACCTCCACCTCCCCACCTCCCTCCCTACCCCCCTTACCTCTACCTACCTCCTGATAACTAACAAAAGTCAAGTCGTTACTTTGAATTTATTCACCAGTAATCACAGCCCGTATTTATTTATGCCTTTCTTGGAACAAGTTCCACACTCGTATTACAGTTTGGGTGAATTTTTTGATCCTGATGAGGTTGTTGCGTGATGAATGAGTGCCTGTCCAAATAGACACTGATTCAAGTGCCCGTTCGGAGAGGTTTGTGAACACACATCCTGACATAACTCCAGAATGTCTGAGTGGGAATTTCTTGAAAGAACGGAATCGGAATGGGACTTTTTATCAGACGGATTTTTTTTATCTGACTCCGGAGAATGTTTTTTATTTTTAAAAAATTTTATTTTTCTCCTGAAATTTTTCTCAAGGTTGGTATGCAATCCTCTTTAATACGGAAATAAATGCTAATAATATCAATAAAATCCCAACTTTATTCAGTATTTTGTAGAACGCAGAAAAAAAATAATTTTACTGAGAAAAACAACTACACTGAATGATTTTGAGTGATTGTTCAAAATATCCCCTTTTATTAGTAATAATAAGGTGAAATAATGATGCAAAAGTTGAAAATTGTCTTCAGGATATTTTAAAACCTGAAAATTAATGTAATTTTATTATGAAAAACAATTTCATTGTTTAATTAAGTGGTTTTATTTAGAATTTCATTTTAGTAGTGATGATGAGGTGAAATTATAATACAAAAGTTGAAAAATTTTCTGGAACTCGGATATTTTCCAACCGACTGCGACACACACACACACACACACACACACGTAATAAATACA
>NW_008705288.1:3054-3917 GCF_000326865.2 Helobdella robusta | reverse complement strand
AACACACATACACATACACAAACACGAGTCACCTTCCTTTGCGTGTCAAACGTGAAAGCATGTTTAAATGTTTATGAATGCACGGTGCATGTGTGTCAGAGTCATCTACATATAGACATACATACCACACTTTGTATGTATCTATGTATGTATATGTATAGCGTATGTATATATATATATATGTATATATATATGTATGTATGTAAGTATATACACCCACAAATGCATTAACTTGTTTTATTGGCTATTATTATCTATCTGGGGTTTCAAATTTTACATACTTTTACACACACACACACACGCACACACACACACCACACACACACACAACATACAAACAAACACACATACATACACACACACACACACACAAATACAAACAAACACACATACATACACACACACACATACATACATACACACACACACACACATATATATACATTTATATATAATTAAAAATGCTTATAAACACGTACGTATGTGACTGTGGTATTTTTTTCATGTCAAGTTGTCTTAATTTGATCTTATGTGAGTGTGTGCGTGTGCGTCCATTGCGAATGAACCAAAGTAATTACAATAACAAGCGCATAATTATGACCCGACCTAATTAAGACCCGACCTAATTACGACCTGACCTAATTATTGCTGCTTATCTTCTGCCTAATGTCATTAATAAACAGCCTAACCGATGGTAATCATTGTAATCTGCATCTCTTATTTAAGGTCCCTTTCTTCTGGAATTTTTCCATGCTTCCAATTTGTCCTTCATCAACTTCAAAGATCTGTAGAAATATATGGGTTCGTACACACACGCACGCACACACACACGCACCACACACACACATACATACATACACAAA
>NW_008705288.1:0-1745 GCF_000326865.2 Helobdella robusta | reverse complement strand
ATCACACATATCCACAGACACATATTTAGTGAGTAAGTAAGAATATAAAAATGTTAGTAAGTAAGTTAGTGAGTGAGTGATTGAATGAGTGAGTGAGTGAATGAATGAGCGAGTGATTGAGTGAGTAAGTGGGTGAGTGATTGAGTGAGGAGGGAGTGAATGAGTGAGTGAGTGAGTAAGTAAGTAAGTAAGAATGTAACTGGAGGTTGAGCAAAAACAATAGCTCTGTCATTGGATACAATCCCACTGATGTCAAAAGCAAGTCATTCCAGGCACACTGTTCACATGAATTTATATCTTGTGCGTGTGGGTGCGTGTTGGTGTATATATGCGTATCTATGTGTGTATCTGTTGTGTGTGTGTATCTGTGTGTGTGTGTATCTATGTGTGTGTGTATCTATGTGTGTGTGTGTGCGTGTGTTTGTGTATGCATCAGTGAGTGTGTGTGTGAGAGTATATATTCATATCTGTGTGCGTGTGTGCGTGTGGTGTGTTTATATATATTTGTATCTGTATGTGTGTGTATGTTGTGTGTGTGTTATGTGTGGTGTGTGTGTGTCCCAGTTTATTTTGCCAGTCTTCATGCATTAAGCATGCAAAAATGAGCTTGTGTACATCCGTATGCGTCTCCTTAAAGTGTGTATGTTTGTGACTTTGTGTGTTTGTGACTCTGTGTGTTTGTGTGTGATTGTATGACCAAACTGGCAGAACTGCCCAGAGCTCTAATTGCAGATTGAAATTAGTGTTATAATAAGAACAGCTCAAAATTGTATTAGTACAAAATGAAGTGAGGGTTTTTTTTTTGTTGATGGCTGCAATTATAAGATGCGTATCTATGAATGCCTATATGTGCATTTGTATCTGTGTATATGTATTTTTGTATTTGTATTTTTGTATTTGTATCTTTGTATTTGTATCTGTGTATTTGTATTTTTGTATCTGTATCTGTTAATATACATTTCTGTATTTATATCTTTGTATTTGTATCTGTATATTTGTATCTGTATATTTGTATCTTTGTATTTGTAATTGTATCTGTGTATTTGTATCTTTGTACTTGTATCTGTTAATATGTATTTTTGTATTTGTATCTTTGTATTTGTATCTGTATATTTGTATTTGTATTTTTATCTGTTTATATGTATTTTTGTAAATGTATCTTTTTATTTGTATCTTTGTATTTGCAGTGGAAGATGTGTGCATATTTGAATGTGTGTTATTTGGACGTGTGTGTATATGTGGATGTGTGTTATTTGGACGTGTGTGTATATGTGGATGTGTGTTATTTGGACGTGTGTGTATATGTGGATGTGTGTTATTTGGACGTGTGTGTATATGTGGATGTGTGTTATTTGGACGTGTGTGTGTTTCCGCTCATTGCAACTTCGTGCCAGCGTCGAGACGTCTTTGTAGGAAAAAATTGGAAAGGAGAGTTGAATGAATTGAGTGAATATGAGGCCGGTTGATGGTCACATTTGTTTGACTTGCTCGCTTCTCACGTAACTTCCTCACTAGTATTTCTTTCAAACAGCACAACATTCAATACAATTCACGTCTGTATGACTGATTGCTATATAAATTTATACTCTATGGCCGTTGTTTAATATTGTATTTATTTCCAATTCAAACAAATTTTTTGTGGATAGGATAGCGTGTTTGTTGTTTTGTTGATGATTATGTTGTTGTAGTAGATGATGATGTTGTTGTTGATGATGTTGATGATAATGATGAGAATGATGTTGTTG
>NW_008705287.1:1146628-1250859 GCF_000326865.2 Helobdella robusta | reverse complement strand
CGCAACACAAGTAGAACAAATAAACAAACCCCGTGCATCAATAGGTCAATGAAAGGTTCTGATGTTTTTGCAAGCTGTTTGAAGATGATAACGTTTCAAACTTATATCAGCATTATCAAGTCATTGTGGAAATAACGATTGATGCTGCTGATGATGCTGATTTTTATCTTTTTATAGGAATGATAATGATGATGTATTGAAGTATTGATTATGATGATCATAATGTTGATCTTGTTACATCGCTGAAAAATCATCTTAAAATAATGTTAACATGGGATGACGAATATTTACATTAAAGTAATAATAATAATAATGGGAACATCCTTTTATTTTTCATTTTAATTATAAAGTTAAAATAATAAAACTTATAATGTAAATTATATAGATATTCTACAATGCTCGCCACACATTTTAAATGGGCACAAAGATAAATAGAATCAACATTAAATTATGTTCAAACCGTGTTCCTATCACAGTAAATTGCGTATGATGATGATACTACGGAATTAATTAAACTTCTATAAAAAGGGTCAGACCAAACAAAATTAATTAATGATAGTTTAAAATGAATTTATTATAATGTTTGAGCTTTTCAACTCGTCTATCAAATTGCAATTAAAATTTTGAAAGTATTTTGATGTTTTATATTCTTTAGATTTAGAAAAGTTAGATTCATGGCAAACTGTTAATTCCAGTATTTCGATAGTATCACCTCGTCGAATGGCAATATCTGGACGAAGTGATTTAAAGAGAAATGATACTGGAAGGTATTTGCAGTTGGAATCTGCGTAGATCAATACATCCGCACCTGCAAATGATTGAATTTTTTCTAAAATCATCGATAGTATATTGTTGTGACGTGTTGTATATCTTTTCAGGGATGAAATTGAACTGAAGTTTGACAACACATGCTTATTAGTTTGACGAGCCTGACATAGTGGACAAAGAGCATTTGGCATCTTGCCCCAGCGATAGAGGTTGGCGTCTGTTGGAAGTTATTGAATGAGAGTCTTCCTGATAAATTTGAATAAAACCTCTGGTAGGCCTTTTGTGAACTTCGACCATTGACTTATGTGGATTTCTGGAATATGATCTTTAATCACTTTAACTAACATCCCTTGACATTGAAGTGATGATAGATGAACATAATCGGACTTTTGTTGACTCGCCAATAGTGCTTTAAGTGTTGGTTTTATTTTAGCTGATTCAAAATTCTAATTTGATGTAACTGTTGAAAGATTCTTTATGTAAACATCTTATTTTTTCATTGGCATGCGTTTTGAGGTAACTTCGAAGTTTGACTCTTAACGCTTCTGTGTAACTTTTCAATGATCTGATATTCAATCTTCCTGATTTTAAAAGAGTGTGATAGATACTCCGACACGCAGCTGCTAATTGGTAGGGCCAATTAGTTTCAAACCGATTCAGCAATCAGTGGATCCAGGTTGTTGCCTATCCAAGTCAACGGTATATCGTAAATGCGAAGTTCGAATGCCAACTGGGATGGGATATATTGCCTTTATATTCGCAATTTCCATTGTGGCGCTGTGTTTATAACCCGTTTATAACCGACAACATGTGTTGGAGATTTTCGATAAGTAACTTTTTCGCCCTTGAATCGCGTCCTTCAAAGTCGTAAACTTTTCCCGGGTTAAAACAATACCTGACATTAAGTTCAATGTCAGGTATTGTTTTATCATTGATGGTCAACCTTGGGAGAAACTGTTCGTATATGCCTTTTTTTTCATGCCAAAGACGCAGCATTTGTCAATCCTCATACTCATTCCGGTTGCTTTGCGCCAGGTTTGGTTCAGATTAATTAATTTTAATTTTTGGGCCTGTCAGTGTTGCTGACAATGATGGCCGTCATCGGCAAACTGAAGCCAAGCTCTGGTTTTTAGATTGGTTGTTGGTCCCCATATGTAGCCACATTGTTGAAATTCTTTTTTTCAATTAGTTTCACCAAAGGATTAAAACACAGAATAAACAATAGGGGAGAAACTGGATTGCCTTGAAGGACCCCACCGGAATTGAAGGAGTTAAATTTTCGCAACAAAGAGAGAGACAGAGATTGAATAATCGGCATAAATATTATTTATTAAATTTTTAATCTGAAGAGGAATGTGATGATATTCTAGTGTTGAAAAGATGAGGTTGTAGCTGACTTTTCCAAATGAGTTATAAAGATCTAAGAGCGTGACGATGATGGTACGTTGGTGTCTCTTAGCATTGTTGATCACGTGCGTTAACATCTGGGTGTGTTCAGCCAAACCATCAACTCTTAGCTTGAACCCTTTTTGAATGTTTTTATTAATGCGTTGAAAGTTTTTGGATCCAGTTTGGCAGTTGTTGTTTGTTGTTGTGAGTGTTGCTTTGGATGGAGTGAAAATAGTTTTTGCAAACGTTGACGCTGTATGATGGGCTCAAACTTGTAGTTGAATTAAAAACTTTTTTGTAAAACCACCAAAATCGACGTTTGAGCTGGTTTGTTGTTTTGTGTTGTTTAGTTGAGTCGGAAGATTTTGATGATCTCAACGTTTTGCTAACCGATGTTTTGACGTGTACGTTCCACATATGAAATGTATTTGATTCGTTTAGATTGGATTTAAAATTTAATCGTAAGTGTGGCTTGAAAGGTTGTTTAACAATTCACATATAATACAGAATAATTCACAAAATATAAGTAAAATAATTTTTTTTTCGAACATTTGTAGATTATAAAGAAAAAAACTGTTTATTGTTGTTCCTCTCTCCGCATCATTAAAAGTGGGCAAATTTCCAAATGACCTGAAGATGGTCAAGGTAATACACATTTTTGAAAATGGCTATCCAACTATTTTGGATAACTATTAACCCATTTCAAAATTTTTAAAACTGTTATGTTCAACTGCATCTAGGCCTATCTTGTTGAAAAAAGTTAATAAACACCAATACGTTTCATTTAAAAATCACCAGCGGAAAACGCCATTGCGGGATTACAATTCAAACTGGCTCGATACTTGATCTTCCTACTTCTCGTAACAACATTTTTACAGTATCGGAAAACTGCATTGCATCTTGTCCTTTGATGACACTAACATTTTTTGTCATGATGTTATATTATCCAACTAAAAACCTGAAAAAATCATATAACATAATTGTTGGACATAAGATGAAAACAATAATTATATAAATCTATTCAAGACACTGTATTTCCAGAGATATATTTTATAAAATTTTTAAGGACTGTGCTTCAAAAGTGGGCGGATCTGGACAATGTTGACGAGAGGGTCAACATTTAAAAAGTGTTTAAATTTGACCGTGACCATATTTTTGTTTATAACGCCAATTTTGAGCTTTACTGGATTGTTAAAAAATAATGCTTTTCCTAAATCCGCCACTAAATGGATATGAATTGATTATCCATATAAACCGGATAATCAATAAGTTATAAATTTTATTAAGTGATTGAAAGTTTATTTAAGGTTAGAAACAAGTTGGATACAAAATCTATGATGATGTTGTACTTTTCCTTTTTTTATTTTACTTGATGTGTGAAAAGTTTTCGGCGGATCCACCAGCAAACATTTTGTCGACAAATTGTTTCTGATGCGGAAACGTTTTATACGCAACGCTTGTTTTTTAAATTATCGCAACCATACTGATCACATATTTTGTTATCATAAAATTAGAAACATTATCTGAAGACACCTTGGTCCAATAAAGCATTTAATTCATAACCTCTGAGAAATATCTTAAAAGAGAATAATAATAATAAATAATAATAATTACGTTTCATCAATTTATAAACAAAATTTATTCATTAGTATGATTATAAATTTAAATTTTAAAATTGTTGTGTGTGTGCAACGATTACACAAAATATATATATATATAGGTATAAATACAATTATTTATAAAGACCACTGCGTTTTCGGCATTATTCAACTTGTAGTTAAGTTTCTTTATTTTTGATATTGATGGTAAACTCTACTACAAGTTGAATAATGCCGTAAACGCAGTGATCTTTATAAATAATTGTATTTATGATAGTCTAAACCCAAAATATAGGTATAAGTATATATGGATGACAACAATGTAATATCTAACAAACGATAACTGACGAACGTTTGTTTTTCTGTCTAACGAAGTTGGTTGACCATGAAATTTAAAGGACGGATAACAAATAACAACTAGATGTCATTTTTGACATATTCAACATAACGTACGGATAAAAAAGAATGAAAGGATATGGAAGCCAAAACGTGTCTTGTTAGTTAAGTTATGCCACCATTCAACATTTATTGTACATACTTATATATAAAATGGTTCTAAAAAAAGAAAAAAGTTGAGACTTCTTGTGTGTTCATTTTCCCACCATATAAAACACAACATAAATTATCAAAAGATGTGAATATTAAAAAAAATCTGACATTTCCATCAACATCAAAACATGATTTAAAATTAGCAGAGGTTAAACGAAAGAAAACGCATAAAAAATTTTTGAAAAGCCATAAAACTTATTGCATAAATTGCAATGAGGAATGCACAGAACATGATCTGAAAGAAGATTGGCTCTCCTGTCAAAAATGTGAACGCTGGGCACATGAAAGTTGTTGTCCTATTGAAAAAACTGGAAGAAAGAGAAAAAACAATAATAAAAAAATAATATTCGTACTAGTACTGAGAAAAATGTTAAACATTTTGTGAAATATTTATTAAATACTTAACTGCAATAATTTTCCGTTAATTAAATAGCAATGAATTGAGTAACCTTTTTTAAAATAAAGAGATAGCTTGATGAGATTTTATAGTCTTTTTATGTGTCACAAGTCAATTTGGGTCAGGTGGTTTTTACTTGAATTAGTAAAATTTTACAATAGATTGGTAAAAAATAATTTGATTATTAAATTAAAGAAAAATCTGGCTACTCTATTGTGAAAAATCATTTTGGTTAGCAAATTTTTGAACATCATGCAACAGTTTCACCAAAAAACTGTCACAGCTGCCCCACCTTCCCCTACATCATTACCAACTCGACGCCTTACTACTAACTTCAACAACAATGGGGAACAAGAAAGCGACACCAACAAAGAAGATAAAGAATATGACACCAATTAATTAAATACCTTTTCTTTGTCTATGAAGCTATATAAACCAAAGCTGCACTGAGGATGATTTGATAAATTGATAAAATCGAAATTGACTATTCTGCAGGATAAGTTTGGATAATAAATCTATTTTTAATTAATAGAACAATTTCCAAAAAATTATAATGCGAAAAATGAAAAAAAAACAAAATTTAAATCAAACCTGCGCTGAAGGTGATATACGGAAAATCGAAAAAAGGCCTATCTGCATGAGGAGTTGAACAACATATTTTTGCGTAGGCGTTACGTATTAACAAGCAGAAATTTAACGAACAATCATCGATGTATTTATTAAAATTAAATCATGCATAAAGAGGAAATTAAGTTGCAAGTAAGAGTGAATATATCATTTTTAGCATCTGATATCATTATCCGGTGAGACTGAATTGCTATGGTTTATAGGTGTATTAAAATACATGTTATATATATATTGTTATAACCGCGGGAATGATAAAATATCGCTATATTATTTGTTATTTTAATTATCACTTATCTATGTTATATATTTTATTTTATTATATTAATAATAATATAATGATGCAACGGATAACAACAGTTTTATTAAATTTTTATGATGAACTTGGGTAATAATTCTATTTTCAATAAAATCTAGCAAGAAAAATTGAAAAAACAAACTTTGAATTGATTAATGCCAACAATTCGTTAGAATTCATACAATACTGTTATGCATTTTCAGCGCTTTCCAAAGCTTCTTTGCTTATACACATTTTGTTTTCATTCTTTGGTTCTTTTCTGAACATTTTTTTAAAAATTCAGATGTTGTTATTCGTTCTTTCCCAGGATTTCTCCCATTAATGGCTTTAGATGTAGACTTCATAAATGTAAAAAGACTTTGAAGGTTCCGGGCAAGCCAATTTTTGCAAAAATTCTTTTACGTGGCTAATCCTTTCTAACAATGCATGCCAAAACCAAACAAACACTTCGAATTAGGTATAAGATAAAAAATAATATTAAGATTCCGTTTTCCATAACTGCATTTTATTTTCCATGAATTTATATATAAAATAAATAAATAAAATGAAAAAATCAACTTTACTTCAATCCAAATACTTTGAATAAACTTTTTTAATTTTTTAAAACTTTTAAAATTTTGCCGCCATTGAAATTAGCCGCCAGGTACTCTTGCCCCTTTTGCTCCTCCCTATAGTCCTGAGCCTAGTGGATTGTGATTCACTACATCTCTTCAAAAATAAACTTAAAAAGTATTTATCTACAAAAGGCTGTTTTCTAATAAAACATATATTAATAATGATTACATTGAATGTTATTTTCTTAAAATTGACAAGTGTCTTATCAACAACTTAAAATTTTATTTATACAATTTTTGTTGTGATTTTCAAAACTTTATATTAAAGATTAGCTAAAGAATTTTTTGGTTTTCGAATCATCATTTAGGCAAAAATGGAAATCCAGCAATGATGTTGCCTAGTAGTTAAGGTCATCTGGTGCAGTTTTGCAGTAACCGGGTCCCAATGGCAGAAAGATCCTCGTACATGCATTGAGCGTGATGCATCGTTTAAGCACGTATTCATAAACACTGTGTTGTTGATTCCTCTAAGCCTCTAACAGACCAACTATTTTTTTGTTTTTGATAGAATAAATTTGATATGATTTGATGAACATATATTACATATATGTATAAATACATACACACGCACGTTGAAGTTGACTTAGAAGTTATAAAAATTTGTTAATTTTTAAAGCATGGTTAGTTGTAACCTTTGACGCAACTTTCAGATAAAAGTGTTACATAACTGCAATTGTTTAAAATGTATAAAATTCTTCAAACGTGCAACCAGACCAATATTGAAGCATTCAAATTCCGATCACTGACTTGAGCCGTGAGCTCAGAGATAAAACCTAAATGACAAAAACAAAATAATCTTTGCACAAACCTTCCTAAGATCCAGACTTCAAATTAAATGTCTAATAAATTATAAATGCAAAAATTAATCTTAAATGTAAACGTCAACGTTTGCAAGCCACATAAAATGACCTGGCGGGCAGCCCAGCTTGTCAACCTCGGATATTTAGAACCCTTCATTCGCCAATTTAAAAAAAGCTAATCTTATGCAATAGAATGACTTTTTGGCAAACATTATTATCCGGGAGATTCTCCAAAACACAAGCGGAAGCAGACGGAAAACTTTCCAGTATGGTTTGACTTCAATGGCGCAGTGCCTACGGAGCTAGTCAACCTCTCACGAGATTTTTTGGTTTTTTCGCCACTGGAATTCAAAATTTTCCCAATTTACTTTTGTTTGATTGTTATTTAATCGTTTCCACTTTCTTATCTTTCGTTTAAATAGCAAGTCACCTAAACTAATAAAGTTTTTAAAATGCGGTCCCTTATCACAAGCCGTTAGATCAAAGGTTGACGTCATATGTAATAAAGTCGAATAAAACACTCTTTTTTATACCGATCAAAGTACACAAAAAATTACATAAGTCATGCCAACACGACTAAAAATTAAGACTCATGAATTAGGATTCCAAATATAAACGACAAAATTCGGTTTGATTTTGGCGCAAAATGTGGTCAAAATAAATTTTGACTTGTTGTATGATAATACGAATGAAAAAGAAACATGAAGCAGTAATAATGAATTTAACCATTGCAACTAAACCCTTGTTTTAAACGGTTGTTCTATAAAATCATTCCAGAACTACAATAACCAAGTTTGAACAATACAACTAAACTGACATGAAATAAACTGCAAAAAATGCACATCAATTTATATATATATTATAAATATATATATATAATACACGGACACACACACAAATGCAATTAATAAATTTCAGAGCTTATAGGCGTTATATATGTATATATATATATATATATATATATATATATATATATATATATATATATATATATATATATTACACACGGACACACACACACACACACACATGTAATTAATAAATTTCACAGCTTATTAGCGTTATATAATTCATTAAATATTTATCAAGATTTATTGAAATATTTATTTATTTTGTTAATATAAAAAGAAAAATGTAGTTTTAAATTCATTTTTATTAATTTTTATAAGAATAGATATATCTAATCAATCAATCTTCGTTTTGCGTCCAGAGACCCGGTTTCCCGAGGTAGGACGTATATATCTACTATAACAGTGCATCAAAATCAGACACCCTTCAAAACTTATTAATAATTGCATCGCTACACACACACACAAACACACATAATATATAAATTTTTTTACGTTCAATAATATATATCATTAACGACATTAATATTTAATCTACTAAGATTGAAAAAGCTTGAAGAGACTGGCATAATACAAAGTGCTAACATTATAACAACAATTTTAACAACTTGTGACAAAACCTTTTCAATTTTCGCCTATTCAGGAGTGCAAATGAGTGAATGGGCGTGTACACGCTTCTTTGACTCCCAAACTAGCCTCATTTAAAATGAAGCATTCATTGAATGTCAACCCAGTACATACAAATTTTAATAATATAAATAATAATCATTTTGTTTTTCAACAACAATAATAATAATGATTCAATTGATAGTACGAACTTGCTGTGATTTTCACCAATAATTGCATTTCTGACAGTCTTAGTCCTCTCTCTCTATATGTACATATTGCTGAAAATCACAGCATGTTCGGCGTTAGTTAACTTCCAATTTAACTTGTTGATTTTTCTAATGGTTGATCGATCGTAAATCATTTTCAAGTTTCTTAGTTCCTAACCCTACCTAACAAATGCCGAACATGCTGTGATTTTCATCATTAATTGCTTTTCTGAGTCTTAATCCTATATATATATATATATATATATATATATATATATATATATATCTGCATCTGCGTGTGGTGTGCACATTAATAATTAAAAACGTTATTTTCCCACATGCACAACGGGCAGTAACGAAATGGGATTTTGATCGAATGTTAATATTGAAAATTATAATTGTGAAGAAATTTATTTAAACAACATCAATAATAGTATTAATCATAATGATATTAACCAATAATAACGTCAATCGTAATAAAATTATAAATAACTTAAACGTTAGTGCATTTTAGACAAAATTGACGAAATTAGTAAAGATGATGCAAAAGTAAAGAAAACTTTCTAATTCTAACATACGCACTCACCCACAAACACACACATAAATACACAAACACACACAGAGTATAAATTAATTGACATATTAACATACTGGTATACATAAACAACGGAAATATAAAATTGAAATAATAAATCATAAAGCTTAATCAATCTTTAACGACAGCTACTAATTAATAGTTCTTTTAAAATAAAATAACCAAAATATACTTTATTATATCTATAAATTAATACATACAATAGTAAATAAGTTCACACACACACACACACACACACACACACACACACACACACACACACACACACACACACACACACACACATATATATATATATAAACATACACTTTGACAATTTATCTTTACGTTCTTGTTATAGTTTCAATCAATTTCGTCATTCATGGGTAAATTAAATTTTACAAAGTAACAAAAAGACGCGTTTGTATCAGCATAAACTTATCATCGCCAGCAAAGCCATTATCTTTCTTATAAATTAAACACATCTCAGTTCAGCTTACAAATAATTAGGTTTTTGATAATATTTTTGTAATATATTTTCTTTTCAAACACTTTTCTTTATAGTTTATTGTCATCTTTATTATTACTCATCTTATTCGTTATATTAATAGTGATGGCGGTTGCATCAGCATCAGTTTTAATCAAAGCAATTCCTGATTCTTTCTTAACTAGAGTGGAGGTGTTAGCAATGGCTGAGCTGTTGCTAACAGCTACATAAGATGCCGTGGTCATAGATACAGCTGTTACATTAGCTGTAATATGAACAGTAGCTGCGGTTCCATAAGCAGCTGTAGTGGCTACATGGGCCTCAGAAGCAAATGATGGCAATGAAGTTGGTGCCGCTGATGACAAGAATGATGAAGAGGACGCAAGCTTTGGTGGAGGTTTGTTTTGAGGATTGAGAAAGTTTTGAACTTGTTGCATCACCTTCTTTCTTTCTTCCGCTTTTATGTCCATCATTGTTCCCTTGGTTTGGAGATTGTTCATGCTGGCACCACCAATGCCTACCACAACACTTTTTGCACCTCTGGCTAATGTGCTACTACCAGCAGTTGATGACTTGATTGTGGCAGAACTTGTCAACGAAGTACTGTTGTTGTTATTGTTACTTATGCCGGGCGGCATCCATTTGTCGACTTTGATGCTGCTGGTGTTGTTAGGTCCTTTCCCCAATGTTGGATTAGTCTGCAATGGGTGACGTACGTTGCCCGGAACTCTGCTGCTGCTATTGCTGTTAAATGCTTCTCTTAACAAGTCTAGGTGATGTTATAAAGATAAAATGACATTGTGACAAAGTGGTAGCTAAATAAACAAATTTTTTCTATATAAATTTTATCGATTTAAAAAAATGTATAAATCAAAATAAGATAAGTTAACCAGATCGTCCTGGCACGAAATGATGAGAAGGATATGATGGGAGAGGAAATCTTTCATTTATTCCACCCAACATTGGTGGCGGCTTGTAAAATGACTGCTGCTGATAATTATAATGGTTGCCTTGGTAAGCAATTACATCATTGCTGGATTTCCATTTTTGTTGAGGTTGATTCGATGTTGTTAGTTTTGTTGATGAAACTGTTGTTGTTGTCACTGCAGTTGTAGTTGAGTTAGATGAAGTTGTCTGCATCTTTGTTGAAATAATTGATGTTGTGGCTGATGATGATGCCACCAATAGAGCTGATGAAAGCGGCTGATGTTTAGCTGATACTAATGATGTAGATGATTTCGTTATTAAAAAAGCTGATGTTGCTGATGTAGAGTTTAATTCATTTTGATTGCTAACACCAACACTATTATTGTAGCCTACAAACGTAGATGAGCTGCTGAGTGATACAGTAGCCTGGTGCCTCTTAAATTGATCTGGAAGATATGTAGATGAAGATGACTGTTGCAATAAAGTATTCGAATGTTGTTGTTGTTGTGAATGAGGTTGTGGTTGATGTTGAGGTTGATGTTCAGTACTTGATTTATCAGAATTCAAACTGCACCCAAACATGTGTTTTTGTGGCTGCTGATTTGATCCATAACGGTCTTTATTTATATTCAAAGCTGAGTTGTTCATGAACTGTTGTAAATTTTGTTGCTGCTGATTGAAAAGGTGATACTGGGAGGCTACATTTTGACTGGCAAATGCTGAGTTGAAACTACTGTTAATGTTGTTTTGAGTCATCAAAAACGAAGAAGCAAGCAGAGAAGCTTGATCATGTTGCTGGTGTTGTTGCTGATGTTGCATGTGATACGGTAATGTTGACGATAAACTTTTGTTGATGCTAACTGTATTGCTATTATTATTGGTTGAAGAAGTACTGTAGCTGGTGTTGCTAAGAATATTACCGCTACTATTACTAATATTTGCAGCTGTACTGTTGTTGGTCATGAGCAATCCGGACAACTGAAATTGATAAAAATAAACTGTAGGAAAAACCGAAACAAAAAATGAGACGATAACGAACCTGCAAAGTTTGAGCAGCACTGCCACCAGCTACGGAAGTATTTGCCACACTGGGCGATAGGTTCAATTTCTGTGATGGTTTGAAGGGTGGTGCTGTACATTTCAATTGAGACTGATTAGCCAGCTGTGGCAATTGGTTGCTATGGTATCCAGAAGCTGTAGGCGGAAAAACATTAGCAGCCGGTGTAGCAGCTGGTGTGGTAGCCGCTGATATTGCCACTTGCTGAATGTTGTATCCTAATTGATATTGTTGGTACGCAGGAGCCTACAATGAATTAACGTGTACTAAAATTAAATATAAATGCTTTTTAATAGTGGTAATCATACTAATCGTAAAGAATAATTCTTCAACCTGTTGCTGAACCAATGAGGTTGATCTCTGTTGATGCTGTGGCTGTTGTTGTTGAAAACATGATTGCTGCTGTTGCAGCATAGATTGGGGGTAAAATGTGGAAGACTGCATACCATGTATTGTAGTATTTCTTTGAAGAAAAAGACAAATATTTTAATAAAAAGAAACACATTAAATTTTTTTTTTAAATTTTGTAAACAAAAACCTTTGTGAAAGCAAGTGTGATCCAACTATTTGAGAGTTCGACAGGGACAACATAGAATCTGGTTGCAAAGCTGAAAAGCCTTCATAGCCATGGTAACTAAGTTGAGGTGCAGCAGGAAAGAGGGATGAATTTCCAATCAACTGACCATATTGGATAGTAGACATGGGATTGTTTGATTGCTTTGCTGATCCATTAGGTACTGTATGTTTGTGCAAGCACAATTGCACAAATATGTATGTGCATGTGTGTATGGACGTAAGCATGCGCTAATTATTATAAATAATTGGATTAATTTCTTAAAATCCCTATCTAAGCAAAATAGATGAATACTGCTGAAATAAAACTGTTATTCCCTATGGAAAACATTCGGTTGTAGCGAAAATAAATTGTATGATTTTTTTTAAATTTATAATTTTATTACAATTTTCAAAGAATATTTTCAAGGATATTGAGCTAAAAATATTTGTTATAAATTTGCAATTATTAACCGCACTGATTACACTGATTACGTACAAGAAATGAGTCGGCTCACTCGAGCATAGGAGCCAGAACATTTTGTCAAAATTTGACATTCAGCTTTGGCCATATTTAAGCCAAATATTAAAACTTTAAAATTTAAACGATAATTTAATAGCTGTTAAAAAAATAATTTTCCAATCGATTTTCATGAGTGTTTTTATTTTTACTGTAGCGCAGATCTTCAATTTAAATAGGGTATTTCTCCTTTTTTAAATTTTTATTTAGTAAGATTCCAATTATTTATTTTTTGGTTTCTTTGTTAGATAAATAATTTAATTTTAATTTAATAATTTATAAAATTAATGATTGAAAACAAATTTGCTGATAAAAGTGATAAAGTAGATCGCTAAAACTTTGTCAACGTAATTAATAGCTATGTTTTTTCTATTTTATACTTCAATGTCTTTAATTATTTTTTAAAATTTAAATGAATCACAAAAATAAATTTCAAATTCATTATTTGATGCATCTTTACTAGAAAAGCTCTCAAAATAAATACAAAATGATGAAAGCAGTTACAAGAAACAAAATAATGATTTTTCTTTATGTAGCTAATTAATGAAAATCTAAAACTTTTTTTGAAAATCTAGATCATTCAAAAACTATGTTATTTGTAGAATTAACGACATTTTGAAAATCTAGTTAGTAATAACTAAAGTCACCTTGCCTATACTGAAGGTGAATGCCTTAATAACTGCATTACAAATGTAGAAACCGTTGGTAAGTTAATAATAATCAGGGACCTCTTGATATGCTAAACAGGCCTCTCCAGCAACGCTCATGAGCATCATGTAATCAATTAATTATTGAAAAATATTTACAAAAAAGTCAACTAACAATATTGATGTTGCTGAGCTTGAGCCTTTATGGTGGCTGTCATGAGAGAAGACGATGAGGATGAAGCCATGATTGTGTTTTGTTGCTGAGGTTGTTGCGTTAAACTAAACAGGTTCCTGTACTGGTTATTGTAGAGGTCGTTGTGCAGGTTAGGAGTGGCTCCAAGAAACAAACTTGGCTGGCTAGCCGCAATAGCAACTGGGGTTAATAATGGAGGTGGTGCTTGAGTTGCTGATGGTGGCTGAGCAGCTGCTGCTATGTTGAAACTGTACTGACCAAACTGACAAATGATGTAAAAATACGGAATAAAAATGCAAAAGAAAAATTATATAAAATTTTTTTGTAAGTATGTATTGACTGACTTACCTTATTATCTTATTTAAAGTTTTTTTAATTGGTAGTAAGAAAGGGTTACATAAGGTGAAGTTATAATGCAAAATTAAAAAATTTTTTGGGAGTTGGAACCTGGAGTCGGGTATTTTTCATCCGATTCCGACACTCTGCTTTCAGTTCTAAATGTATAAGTGCATATACTGAAGATGCAAAAATAGTGAATTTGGCAAAGGTCACCTAGCTGTTGGTCCTGGGCATGACATAAAACTGCATCTACGCTGCCTTGCGTGCTTTTGAGCAAAAGGTTAGGCCCACCGCTTATAACTGGTGGTTGTCATCAGGATGGGCGTCCGGATGTAAAAACTTTTCCCCAAATTACTCTTATGCCATTACAAAGAAAATAAACGGCCCCTAGTCCCTAGCAGGCCTTAAGTGGTCAAGGGGTGCCAAGAATCCCTGGAAAGTATGTAATAGCGGAGGGATGTTGCAGAAAAATTCAGAATGGCCCTTCTATGGTACTTAGACTTGGAACGCTCAATGTTGGATCAGTGACTGGCCGCAGCATGGAAATCGCAAAAATCCTCGAGCGTAGAAGGATTGACATCTGCTGCCTTCAGGAAACCCGATGGAAATCGAATGGTGTCTGTCATGTCAACTCAGACAAAAAAAAATGTAAACTATTCTGGAATGGTCAAAAGACGGCCAAAAATGGTGTTGGAATCTTTGTTAGAGAACCGCTAGCTCAAGAAGTACTGGATATTAAAAGGATTAATTTACGTCTCATGGGGATCAAGCTTCGCATAGAAAAGCATACAATGATTATTTTTTCTGCATACGCACCAGAGACAGGCGAATCAGAAGAGATGAATAATGACTTCTGGGCTGCATTCTCTGACACCATCTCAACAATACCAAAATCTGAAACAATCCTGATTGGAAGCGATCTCTATGACCACGTTGGAGAAAAAATAGATGGTTTTGACAACGTACATGGCGGTTTTAGTTATTGAGAACGGAATGAAGATGGCAACCGCATCCTTGAGTTTGCTGAAAGTCACGAGTTTTGTTTACTGAACACATATTTTAGAAAGAGGTTGGAACATCTCATAACATACAAAAGTGGACCATCAGCCATGCAAATTGATTTCTTCGCTGTCAACCAACAACACCGAAGGCTATTCAAAAACGTCAAAGTTATACCTGGCGAATCATGTGTCGCCCAACATAGACTCCTTGTGACAGACCTGGTTGTCGAACTGTCAAAACATAAGTCTAAACAAATGCCTTGGAGAATAAAAACGTGGAAGCTAAAAAGCAATAATCATCGAGAAAAATGTCAACAGATTGTCGCCACACAGTTAGACCACCAATCGCAAGCCAGTACAGATTGGAGTACATACAAAACCGTTTTGATAAACGCTGCAACTACAGCTTGTGGGAAAACTGGTACAAAACGTCAGCATGAACGTGACACTTGGTGGTGGGATGACAGTGTACAAAATGCAATAGCTGAAAAGAAAGTTGCATACAAGCAATGGCAAAAATCAAAGTCTGTTGATGACCATAAAATTTTCCGTGAGAAGAACAACTATGCAAGACGTCAAGTTGCACTGGCTCGGACAGATCAGTGCAGAGAGTGGCTCACTAAAAGCAAAGGTGAACAAATGAAATCTCTGTATCGTATAGCAAAACAAGCAAAGCGTACGAAAAAAGACATAGTTGGTGCCTCATGTATCAAAAACGATAAAAATGAGATGGTTCTTGAACAAGATGAGATCAAGCTACAGTGGAGAGAATACTTCAATCGTCTGTTAAACGAAACAAATCCCATCAATGTTAACTTAGACGCTCCACCCATCGAAGGTACGATTGCAGACATCACTGTAGAGGAGCTTACAGAAGCTCTGAAAGCTATGAAGGATGGAAAGGCAGCAGGGCCCTCTGGACTCACAAATGACATTATCAAAGCATCTGGTACTGCAGGTATCCAAACGTTACTACAACATTGCCGTGAAATCTGGAGAAATTACATTTACAATTTTATATATGCTGATGATATCGTTTTAACAGCCACGTCTGAGCAGAATGCAGCACAGATGTTTTAAGATTGGAACACCAGACTCGCCGATCATGGATTCAAAGTCAACATCAGCAAAACCAAAGCAATGAGCACTGGTGAACCCATCCAATCCACAGCTACTGGACGATGGTCCTCTTCAGTTTGTAAAGCTGGTGTAGGTAACAATTCAATCAAGTGTTAGCAGTGTAACCAGTGGTGTCACAAACGTTGTTCAAAAATAATTGGTACTTTATCTAAAGTGTTCAATTTTGTTTGTCCTGCTTGCATCAATCCACAACAACAAATTCGAAATAGCAATGTTTTTGAAGCCATTAAGGTAGAGAAAGTCACAACGTTTCAATATCTAGGGGATATTCTGGATTGTACTGGAACAGCTGAAGACGCATACGTGCAGCCTGGAATAAATGGCATCTCCTTGCCTCTATATTGATGCGACGTGACATCCCACTACCACTACGATCAAGACTTTATAAATCTGTGATACGTCCGGTGTTGTTATATAGTGCAGAAACATGGCCAATGACAACCAAACTGGAACAACAACTTTAACGAACCGACATGAAAATGATCCGATGGATGCAACGAATTAGTCTGAAGGACTACATCAAATCTACCGTAATCTTGCGTCGTGCTGGTTTAGATGATATAAAAAACGAATGCCGGCAACACCGTCTGCGGTGGTTTGGTCATGTCAAACGAAGTGGAAACAGTGCCATAACTTCTCTTGCAGATGTTGTAGTACCTGGCACACGTCCCAAAGGCCGTCCAAAGAAGTCCTGGTCGCAAACAATCGAGCAAGACATGAAAGCTCTAAATTTAAATGAAATGGATACAACTGATCGTCTAATTTGGCCGAAAAAGTTGATGGCAAAAAAAACAACGTCCTACCTCGGAGAACCGGGTCTCTGGACGCAAAACGAAGATTGATTGATTGATCTAGCTGTTGCAACAGAAGTGTAAGGTGCTGCTAATAAAAAACGAACAGTACCAAAGATAATGAATCATTAGGCGACTAAGTAGGGAACCAAATGATTAGACAAAAAATCCAAAAGAGCACGATGGCAAGATTTCTTCAGGACTTGTACAGTAATAATCTACTACAATGTTCACCAGCAGTTCCATCGTTGATACCATCTCTAGAACATCCAGTCAGTAGAATTCAAGTAAGCACTCAGATCTCTTAAAAGCAGGAAGACATTCTTCTGTCTCATATCCACTTTTTGTAAGAAATGTTTGGCAATCTGAATCTACTGCAACAGCATGGGAAAAGGTGATTATAATGCAGATTATGGATAAAGGCAAGGATTATAGAAGAATTAGCTTAATTAACTAAAAAGCTGAGAACAAACCTCTAGAAAAGAAAAGAACAAAAGAGTTTCCGGCCAAACCGTAGATTCATCAGATAATCTTTGTACTTTACATTTGAAGAATTTTATATAAAAAACTGTCACCGCAGGGTTGAGTAAATAAATCTATTGTCATCAAATTGTAGCCATTTTACAAAAACAACCTATTAACCTCAATAAATTTTGAAAAATGACATTGTCAAAACATGAAACATTATTCTCGACATGAACAGAAGACGTAACGTAGAAACTTTCAAAAAAATTCAAGGGAGAGACATGTCGCCGCTGGTCTTTGGCAATATTATAGATGCCAAAGAGCATTCTCTGGTTTAATTGCAGCTCAAGTGGGTGCGAATCACTATTTGATATTAGTCGATGAAAAGTACTAACAAGGTAATAACAATAGATGGATCACCATTAAATGTGCAACTTGACAAAGAACACTGCAACAAGTCCAAGGATTTATATTCAAATATGTATTTAAGTTTGAAACTCCAAGAGAAGAAAATCGCATCATCAGTTGAGATTCATAGAAGAATTGATCATGCCATTGCATCTTTTACTTTACTCAAATGGTGCATCTAAAAGAAACGCAACAAGTTGAAGAATCAACTTTCTGGTATGTTTATTTTATCAATCCTCTTTACGGGTTTAAAACGTGAACATTATTGAAACTGGATCTTAAACAGAAAGAAAATTTTCAAATGTGATGTTTGACAAAAACCAGTGGAATCTTAAGAGAAATAAACTCAGGTGTTTATATAATATATATTTTGGGTTTAGACTATCGTAAATACAATTATTTATAAAGATCACTGCGTTTTCGGCATTATTCAACTTGTTTTTGAGTTTCTCAATTTTTCTAACGAGACTTTTATCATTTTGATGAAGTTTATTAAGGTTAAATAAAAAATTTTTATATTTGACATTTTTGACAAAACATTAATAATAACGTTATTACTACAGAAAAGCTCTTTTCGGCATGCGTTTTCTATAGTAATAACGTTAATAATGTCGAAAACGCAGTGATTTTTATAAATAATTGTATGTATATATATATATATATATATATATATATATATAAATGTTTCTTAATAATATATATATATATATATATATATATATATATATACGTCTATACATATACGTCTGGTAGGTTATTCAACGTAGCTGTTATATTATATGTACACACTTAATATATAAATATATATATATTAATATATTAATGTATAAACAGACATTAAAAGATGTATTAAGAAAACTTACTGGTAGGCCAATGCCGCAATCAGTGGAAAGTAGTTGAGATCCAAATGTATAAGAACCCTGTCCAAATGCAATCATTAGTGGTGTAGCTTGCTGGGTTGGTGGACTAGAATACCCTTGATTTATTGAAGGGGCTGTGATAGACGTTTGCAGCTGAGGTTTGACCTGTTTAATGATCAGCAGTTAAAATGTTTTCCTTGTTGACAACATTATTAATTTTTTTGTATCAATACAGTGGACACCACAACAATCATGAGTTATCACAAATATTGGATACAATTCCTGTTAATTCTATATGATTACATGTTGTTCTATACTTATAATTAAACTTTTGTTACCACAAAGGCTCTAAAATCAGCACCGCATGACGTACAAACACAAAATATATGCACGTGAAAGCACGGCATCATATGTTCATATTCTCTTTCAGTCTTTGTACTACCTGCACCATATGACTTACATACACATTGTGTATGCACGCACAAACAAAACATCATATGCACATGGCAAATGATAAGTTAATGTATGATTTTTGGATGGACAGTATTCGAATCACAGTGTGCGAGAAATAGCACTTTTACTTCCTGAGCTAACTTGCGACTAACCAATGCATTATATAGGTTATATACCAACTTTTTAAATTAATCTAATTGAGAACAAGACTTTTAAACAGCAGACATCAAAAATGTCAAAATAGCTGTAATTAAAAATTTTTTGAGCTGACTATGTAGCAAGACAAATTAAATGAATTTTTTCTATATATATCTTCATTTGTGTTTTTCAATAATTACTTTGCAAACATTCGGCTGATCATTTAAATAGACATTTGTGACATTATTTTTGTAGTTAGATTCAACTGCTTCATTATAATTCATATGCTGTTGTGGTTGTTGATGATGTCTTTGTTGATGTTGTTGCTGCTGCTGAAGCTGACTAGTGTTCACCGACGTCATCACATTTGATGATTGGGTCTCTATTTGGTTTGGAGGTACTGAGGCGATTCTCTCAGCAGTTAGGTAAGAAACTGCAACCTGCTGAAATAAAACATCATTGTAAAATGTAACAATGTTAGAGTAAAATATATTAATTAATTAATTTATTTATTCTATCAATCATTCAATTAAGCACTGCTCACATTAATACAAATTTATATTTATCATGTCAACCAAATTAAACAAAATAACGATACTTGTTTCAACTGTTCATCAATTCCTGATCCTCTTTTTTGACTATTTGGGATCCTAATGGAAAACAATTGAATCGTAATAAATAGTTTCCAAGTTCATATCATCATCCATAATATTATACCATTAACATTAAATTAACATTAACACACATAAAAGGCAACGTTGTCTAACTGATAAAATCATCAAAACTGCATTCCTAGAACCAGATTGCAAGTTCAATGTCAAAAATTAGGCCTACAGATAAAATGACAGTATATCAAGGTATAACTAGATAGAATGTACCTAAAAACAATTTATCATCGGTGACGATCATTTGCATTGTTGATCCACATCCAATGCATCAATAACGATAAATAAAATTTTTATATTTTTCTCAGTTCCAGACCATCAATGATACGCCAAATAATTTAGGTTGGAGTATGGATATTCAAATTTTAAGCAGAATACAGAAAAAATTTGGGCAGCACAATGGTATACTGCTTAAGGTGCCTGACACTGGTACTGCAGTGGCCAGGTTTGAACGCAGATTCCCAACTATAATGCAAGGAATAAATAAATTTGATGTTGTGAATGTTTATAAAAATACTAAATAATAAAATAAATTTGATATTTGATAAAAACAAATTTCAAGTAAATTAATATATACAAAATTTTAAAGATTTTAAACAAAACTTTTCATAATAAATTTCTTTTCAGATAAAAAAAATTGATAGCGTTAATTTCTAAAGCCAAACCCCATAATTTTGCCAAGCCATTTATTTAGTGCATTACCATCAAATTCCACAAATAAACATCATCGCAACCATAATAACAATTAACAATTAACCCCTGATCAAAAGTTTTGTCATTTTCTCTATCCCAAACATCTTTAACTCTTGCTAGTTTATAATTGAGATCTTGGTCCGTTTCAGTCATACAACTGTTATTTGTAACAGTTGGATGATTGCGGTTCCCACTGACAACAGTTGAAGATTGAGAACTGCCAGAGGCATCAAGAAGTTTCTTAGATGTTTCTGACTGGGGAGGTAGCTTAGATGTCAAATTGGCATCAAATGGAAAATCCATTTTCATATTAGTTGTATCTTCTCCAGTCTAAAATAAATATTTTATTATAATCACAAATAGAACTTGAAACATCTTTTCCACAACGGAGGACAAAAAAAGGTATTTTATAAAAATTATAAAATTAAATAAATATATGAATAAATCTAAGAGAGAACGAAAATATTACATGGCCGTAATTAAATAAAGTGGATTGGATATCCATTGTTTCATAACTTCTGTTAGCTGCTTGTGGCTGTTGCTGGCGACTGCACAGTGATGCATCGGGTTTCTTAATTGTTCTGATTTCATCAGACGTCAGAAGATTATTCAGGACCTTTGAAGTTTGTTGTTGTGGCTGTTGTTGTTGCTGCTGTTGTTGTGGTGGTGATGGTGTGAGATGTGCCAGAATCGTGTTGTCAACCTGTGTTATTTTGCCACCATTCAATATCAATAACCATCAATATTTATATATATATATACAGTTTTCAAGAAAATCAACCGCGTTAATACAATTATTATGTTTATACATTAATTTTTCAAGTTTTCTAATTAAAATTTTATTATAATTATTTAATTTATTAAGTTAAAAACTAAAATTATTATTGTTCATGTTTATTAATATAAATAATTGCAAAAAGCTGCTTTTTCGATATAATATATATCATCGTCAGTGCAAAATATTTTTAAATAATAACGACACATTTAGCCTTCTAATATATTTGTTCAAATGTAATATTGGTGAGTGTGGGCACCAAAATTCTTAATATATTGGTATGACGACGACCAAGTTATCAAGAAGACCCATGATGCACGTACAAACTGGCGCTATAAAGAATCACATAAAAGAGAAAGACAAAACTAAAATTACTAGACAAATCTTTAACCAAAATGCTGAAATCTTACATTACAAACAAGCATTATAATTTACAACTAGCCGAATCAATACTCATAGCACAAAGACATCTGATAATAAATATTCAACAACGTGATATTGTAATCCTTCCCACTAACATATTTAAATACAAACAGAGGAATCATCGATAATAATGACAAGTAAAAGTGTCATATTGCACAAAGTTGAAAATTGTAATAACTAATTAAATAAATAATTGTTAAGTATTCACATTTAACAAACAATTAAAGAATTAACAATGTAGAAACAAAATACATGCATATACCTGAGCATTTGGCCACATACATAACGTATCAATTCGAACACTAAAGATGGTATAGGAATACCAAAAAAAGCTTTTCTGTTCTATCATATTTAAAACAAATAAAAATTTTGGTTTTAAACTCAAGAAACTTGACAACGATTTGCAATCTGCCAAAAGAAAAAACGAAAAATTAAACAGGAAGCTAACTACCGCAGAGCATGATGTGATTTTCATCAATAAATTAATTTCTGTCAGTTTTAACGCAATATATATATTGAGTTCAAAACAAAAATTGTTTATTTAATGCATGATAGAACAGAAAAAAAAGCATTATCTCCTAAACATCCATTTATCACTCACATGAATCAATTAAAAATACTAGGCATTACATTCATCTCCACACTCAACATAGCACCTCACATAATTATGTGAATCACCACAAAAGGCATGTCATTATTCAACATCACAGACACAGTCATCTCACACATAAGCTCCTTTCTGGTGTGACTTGGCTATACAACAAACACTTCAACAACTACAATCTCTCATCAAAAAATTAATTCGCCTTTAGTTACTTCATCCTATCCTACCGTCATTTAAATATTCAACACACTTGATCTATATTCTTTGAAAAAATAGAATCTAATACTAACCACGTCATCCACCCTCTACTACAAACAACCAAAATTACAACACACAACCTTTGTCAGCGTAAACATAACTCTCAAGTCACCACTCAATCAGCTCATCAGGATAAAACATTCATCCCAAGACATCTAGCACATATTAACACTCAATAATCATAAATTATTTGTTTAACTTTACATTCATTTTTTCAAATGATCACATTATAATTTACTTATTTAGTCATTTAATTCATAACTTAAAAAATATCTAAGAGAGAATAATATAGTAACAATAAATCAATTCATTTATTTTTTCGTTTTTAAAAACATTATATTATTTTTAATGTTTAATTTTTCTTACTCCATTATTTATTTATCTCATTTTACAATATTATCTTGCAAGTTGTAACAAATTCTGATCTTTTTAAAGAATAAAAAAAATAATCAAGCTCAATAAATTTATTAAATAAACAAATAAATAACAGTCTCACGTTAATTTGGATCTCTCTACCAGGTCGAACTCCTGGCTGTTTGGGAGACATTGAGACCGAGGAGGGCACTAATTGCATGTTTTCTCCATTATTATTATTTCCAGCCATTCCTTCACTGCTATTTCCTTTAGTACCTACACCCAAAGTTGACATGAGATTTTGCTGTTGTTGTTGAAGATGGTGTTGACTTTGTTGCTGTTGCATTTGTTGACGATAATGTTGTTGCTGTTGTTGCAGCTGTTGCTGTTGTTGTAGCTGTTGTTGCTGATCTGGCCAAACTGGTAAGCTGATTGATGAAAAAATATTGGTCGATGGTGATGCACCTGCAAGTTAGAGATTAAAATGTTACAAATTTTCATCTACAAATGACTAATTAATTTTCTAATTTCAAACGAAAAAAAATAAAAAGAACCGGCAGATGTGGTCATGATTGAATTTGATCCTATTTGTTGTTGATCCCAATCCCTGTCCATCTGGAACTTGAAGGCATTTATTGAAGAATATAACTTGTTTCCGTCATCTGCAAGAAATGTGGCAAATATAAAGAACATGACAATAAAAATGATGATGATGAAAAAAACAAACCAGTATGTTGAGTTTCATTGTTAAGATGACGAGGATGGTGAATTTGGTGGTGAAGTTGTTGATTGAGATGATGTGATTCCATAGATGGAATTCCATAAGTAGTTGCAGAATTGTTGTTGCTATGTGGCACAAATACATTTCCTAACTGCTGCTGTTGTTGTTGTTGATTTTGTTGCTGTTGCTGCTGTTGTTGATAATGTTCTTGTGAATCTATTACAGAGATACCAGCAGCTATGTTATTAACGGAAGCAACTGAAGAAACTGTGACAGATGTAACTGAACTTGTCTGAGCAGGCGTCGATATAGGTATGCTCTTTGCCATATCATTTGTCCAATTTTCAATCTTAGGTAAAACCGCAATAGGTTCATCATTATCTGCACTGCCTAGGCCCATTGATCTAGAAGTATTTATAGATGTTATGGCACCAGATGTAGTACTCCTTTTAGTCGAATCTTTAGGTCGACCAGTCTTATTGACAATCAATTTGTCAGATGATCTTTGCTGGCGGTCTATTGAAGTTACAGCCACTGATGATGAAATTATGGACGATGGTAAAGTGCTAACAACAGATGCTTTGTTCTATTGAAAAAACAATTGAATGTATCATGAAAATTAACAACCACCATTACATAAAAAAAAACTGGAAACCACACATACCTTATCTGCTACCCCTTTCTTTGAAGTAGCAGCTGCTGCAACAGCTGCTGCAGCTTGTGCTTTCAATTGTTGCTGCTGTAACTGTTGTTGCTTTAAAGCTTCCTCCTGCTGAGCAGCTTTGATTTTACTTTTGAGAGCTTTTCTTGAGGTGACCTCTTGAAAGCCTTCATTTTTTTCAAACAAGAATGATGGGTCATCTATGGATACTTCCGGATGGTTGTCAATGATAACAACACCTTTTCAAAATTTACAACATTTTGCGTTGAGTAATGATAAATTTAAGTTTCAAAATGTCACAAAATTTAAAAAAAAAAAACAAAATAAAATTGAAAATTAAACATTTTTACTAGGTTTTGAGTATGATACACATTAATTAGAGCATCCAATATTTGAATGAATTTAATATGTATTATAATTCTAAACATGTGCAAACATCATCAAAAAAGCATTTATCAAATATTTAAGAATTTTCATTTTTCTATCACTGAGAGAGTTCTCGCTTTGTTATTTTATTTCATGAAATATTGATGCTTATATATTTTTAATATTCAGGATTAAATTAAATTTTAATTATATATTACATCGACTTTAAACATTCTTAAATGATGTATAAAATGCCACGACACAAAAAATCGCATCTCTTAATAGAGTATTGACATCTTGACAGAAAAAATAGAACTTAAAAATTTTGTAATAAAAAGTTGATGTGTTACAGATTGGTTATAGTAAACAATACACGACAGACTACACAGCAAATGATTGTTCAATCAAATAAACAATCGCCTACAAAATTTGGCTAATTATTCTAGCATTTAAAACATTACAGACTTTCATAATTGTCCTAACATACAACACATTACAGACTTGCATAATTGTTAACATCTATCCCAGCCATAGGATCCTTCTTTTCTTTCTCATGTTTGTTAGCTTGTTTGTTTGTAGCATCATTAGAAGACATCAAACTATTAATGCCACTACTTGTAATTGTTGTTGTCAATGTTGCAGTGATTGTTGGAGACGTCATCAAAGTTGATGAGAAAGTTGGATTAGAACATGCATTATTGTTGGTCGATGTGGCATGCTTATTATTCCTGTCATTAACGTTGTTTATCATATATATTTCACATCATAAATATTTTTAATAAAAAAAATGCAGCTTCACAAATATGAAATGGTAAAAAATTATCTCCATGACAAATACCTGATATCTGGTTTTAAAAATTTGTCTTCATTGTTATCATCAACTGAATGTCTCCTGTATTTTTCGGAATTATTCAATAAATGCTGCTGAGTCTTTATTTTGTGATTTTTATTTACAGTTGCTTGTGATTGCTGTGGATATCGAGATTTAATGAAGCCGTTATTGGAAGAGTTTTGCTCCGGATATCTTTTCTGGCGGATGTCAAAACTTTTTTCATCATATTTTTTATAGCTGTCAAATTTATCATCTTTACTTCGTTTAACGCTAGATTGGTTGTCTTTTTTTTTGATGTTAGTGTTAGTTGATGTTTTCAATAAAGACGGTTCTACTATCTGTGGAAAAAAGTTTTTAAAACGAATGAATAAATAAATGTCAAATAGAAGTAATTTTAAAAATCGGAAAAAACAGAAACAAACTGAGTTTTTTCCTCCCTCATCATCTTGGTTATTTAACACGTCACTACTTTCTGAAGCAGTTTCCCATTCTTCATTTCCTATGTCTGATTCAATTGCACCTAAATTAGGCGGACCACCACCACTCGAGATGGACAATTCATTACGTCGGTGGTGCCTGGATGAAGGATGCCTGCGGTCTGAATTGTTCTGCTTTGATTCTCCTCTGCCCAAACTTTAAAAAATAAATTTTAATAACTTAATTGTCGTTATTCCCACTAGCAGCAAAATATATATGACACATCCAATTTGTAGTTAAGAGAATGTTGAAAACCATAATGACTAAAATTTTTCTGTTTTCATTATATGCTAATACCTCTGAATCAAATCATACCCAAAAAACCTATGCCGATGTGATTTGATCATCTAATACTAATCAATCTAAGTCATTGCTGACGTTAACAAAAATTACTAAAAAACAAAAAACAGAGGATCTCTGGAGCAACTCGCGGTGGAGCCGACTGGACCGTCAAATCAGTCGATCCAACAAACAGTTGCAACAAACCCTCCACACCTGGATGTCCACAGGGTTTTTGTCGACGGAGCGGGCCATTCCGGCCATCCTGCTTCGTTGCCTTCGCCGGAATTGAACCAAATCCAGGTCCCCCAAAGATCTGGATTTGCCCAATATTCAGGCCGTTGCAGAACATGCTACAACTGGCATCACCTCAACAACTACACAACCAACATCAACGGTTATTACTATTGTAACAACTGTCCTCCCCCGTCTACAAAATCGGACAAATCGACGGCGCCGATTGATGCCACACGACGGCCAACACCAACATCAACATCATCAAACAACAACTATCCCCGTGACAAACCATCCACAACTCAACCAACAAATGCTGGACGATTAAATTTTCTCCAACTTAACCATAACGGCAGCAAAAACAAACATGACAAAATTCAACAATATTTAATAGACCACAACATTCACATCGCAACCCTCCAAGAATCTAAGCTGTCAAAAGTTTCCAAAATGCCAGTCTTAATAGATTACGCGATTTACCGCAAGGACCGAGGAAATGGTCGAAGGGGTGGTCTTACTACACTCATCCACAACAGCATTCCCTTCAGCATAATGTCACTACCTGATACTCCCGCAATTGAGAGTTAGGCCATCACAATAAACGCGGGCGGCACAGATATCAACATTGTCAACATCTAAATTCTCCATTAACCGGTTTGCCCAACTGACTTCTCAGCTTCAATTTGTACTAGCACATGATCCCCAGTCACAATAAACGCGGGCGGCACAGATATCAACATTGTCAACATCTAAATTCTCCATTAACCGGTTTGCCCAACTGACTTCTCAGCTTCAATTTGTACTGGCACATGACCCCCAGTGGTACTGGGGATCATGAGCCACCTCCTACTGTCACCGCTTTCACGGTCAATTGTCCGCTGGCTTTAAAACTACCTGCACGGATGATCCACCTCGACAGAGTTCCGTCGACAATCCTCAAAACAACGTACCATCCGTTAAACAACGTACCATCCGTTCAGGAGTACCTCAAAGATCTGTATTGTCACCAACTCTGTTTAACTTCTACATCTCAAAGATTCCAACCCCGCCTCAAAACAACAAAGTTATTTTCTATGCAAACGACTTCACAGTCTACAACACTGGTCCGGATGCAGATAGTCTGACCCTCCGTCTCAATTGTTACCTGCCGAAGCTCTATGACTTCTTCAACAACAGAAACTTGGAGATTTCCACCTCCAAGTCCACAGTCACTCTTTTCGCATCCCGCATATCACAATATCATCACCATCCTTCAACTTTATTGAAGTGCCGTGTCTCGCGCTGCTATTACGCGATGGCATGTTTCAAACACTGCTTGTCTAAAACTCAAAGACTATCATACCCTTATTATGCGGTGCTTGTTCATTTATACAAAATGTCTATGAGCATTTTGAACAGACTTAGTTTTGTTGATAAAAATTTACTAAGACAAATTGATAAATTCGAATATAAGTTGATAAACACTAATAAATCGGTAGAATTTATTATGTATATATCAGTAAAACTCAATTAATCATACTGAACAATTAAATTTTATTTAAGATCAAACTTTTTTGAGAGAGACTTTCTTTCAGCCCCTTCTCCATCATTTGAACTGATCAGTTTTACCAAATCATCATAACTACGACCCTTGGATCCCCTTGCAATTCCTCTGCCTCTCTTTCCCGGAATGCTATCATTCCATCCACTTCTTGTTGAGTCGCCAAAACGACCACTCCCTCCATGGTTTCCTCCTTTGCTTTTCCTAGCTCCATAATCATTCTCATCATAATCATAACATGATCTTTTAAAGTTTTCGATAGAATTTGGCCTCTGGTTTGATTTTTGGCCTAACAGAAAAAGTTTTGTTGCCATTCTAAAGCTTTCACCTCCATCCTTCCACACACCATTTACTTCATTGCTGTCCTCATCATCATCATTAATAAAATCTTCAGGAGAAAGTAGGAGGCTTTCTTTCAAGAGTGATGTGGGAGGCCTTGCAATGTGGAGATCCATGAGAGCAGGAGGTTTGCTTGTTGTTGCTATATTGTTTGTTGTTAATCCTACTGATGTAGTTGTTGACAGGTGCTTCTCATGAGATGATCTGGTTGATTTGAATTTGTCTGACGACTGGCTATAAAGATTTGAATTTGTAATGACTGCCCCCTCGAACAAAAAATCAACTGAATCTTCATCTTTCCATTTGTTTAGCAAGGGTTGCTGATTTTGTTGATGTTTCAATGCAGCCGTTTGGTCATTTGAGGCAAGCTTCATTTCTTTTTGTCTGTTATGCCAAGCATTAGCAACTGGAGGTTGTTTTAGTTTAGAAACATTTTGATGGTCTTTCAAATTTTTGTCACTGTCAGCAGTTTCAGCTAATTTAATTTCTATTTTTTTACTATTTTTAGGATTCGCTAATTGGGAGTTTACAAAATTAACAGCAGTATTTCTAATATCAATATCGTTATCGCTAGTTTTTTTTTCAGCACTACATTTCACTGTATAGTCCTTTTCAGTGTTCATGTCAACTCCCCATGCTTTTTTAGAATGGTTCACTGAAGCCATATTTTTACCTCCATTGTTAGAGGCATCATTAATTAGTTTGATGGAGCTACTGTTAACATTTCCACTGCTACAAGAGCTTGATTTATTGAACACCTTTGTGTTGGCAGCTGTTGAAGTAGTGGTATTTGTCTGATAACCAACATTACCACTATTATTCTGACTATTTTGACTGCTGGAAATGACTGACTCGTGTTGAAAACTTTCTCTATCATTTTTCTTCATAGATTTGGTTGACGCTGACAATGTTGCACTTTTAATTTGTTCTAACTTTTTACCATTATCAAATGATGATTGGAGTGATGATGATCTGAACTGGTCATTTGAGTTTTTATTTTCAATTTTATGATCTGCATAATCTTCACACTTGCTGCCACGATTGTTAACAGCAGTAAGCACCTGAAAATTACTTTGTCTTGCATGATCTGAACCAATTTCCAAAAAATAGTTCTTTTCAGAGGATGACAATTTGTTAGTTGCAACTTTTCCATCATCTGTTGCTTGATTTGAAGAAATTTGTTTGTATTTATCAGCATGACGACTGTTGTTTACATTACTGGCATGATCATTTCTCAAAGGTTGAATTAGTGAAGATGATGAACAACGATTAGAATCATGTAGCAAAGCTGGTTTTTTGTAATCATTACTATCTGTTTTATTGACAACTTTATTATCATTGTTGTTTTCACTGTGCTGTTTAAAATTGTTACTGACAGTCAAATTCAATATATTTATTTTATTATCATTGTTATTCAAATATCTGTTATTGTAATTGGCATAATTTAAGTTGTAATCATCTTCATATTCGTCATCAACAACATCATTAACATTTTCAAAATTAATAAATTCATCCTTGCTACCATCAGTCTTGTTAGACCAGAAGTCTTTTGTATCAGAATCTCTAGTGTGGTGTAATGAATAATGATGCTGACTTTGTTTTAGCTGTTTATTTTCTTCCTCATCAATAGTGTCTGCCCAATTAATCTTGTTTCCATCTGTTTTTGTTGTATAAAAACCAGACGACTGTAGAGGTAACAAATAACGATCATTAGGATCAATTCCAGCTTCAGCAGATGAAGAAATAGAAGTCGCGTTGCTGGTAGTACTCATTGTATTGGTGGTTGTAGTATTTGAAAATGATGGGATGTTGTTGCTACACGATTTGGTCATCTTTTTAAGAGGTGTGTAATTACTTTGAGTTGGTGCATCTTGTTTTGACTGCTTCAAGGTAATAGGTGGGGGACACGCATGTCTTGAATCTAATTAATTTGAATAAAAGCTAATTAGTTGGATAAAAAAGAAATCTCGAAAAAAAAAATAGGAACATGATACAAAACCATAAATAACCAAAAACATATTACAATGAAAAAATAGTAATAGCATTCAAAAAATCTAAACTAACATAATGATGATGAAGTTGTAGTACTGTTAATGCTAGCAGTAATAGAATAATTACTGGATGATACTTTATCTCTTGTAATAGTATTATAAGTACTTGTTTTCGCAATCAACGATACAGCTGTTGTAGATGAAAGCTGATAATGGGATGAAGAGCTTTTTGCATATGAGGTGGTTGAAGTTGTTGTAAGTGGTGTAGACGTAGTTGCTGTTAGTTTTTTGTTTAAAACCACTTTATGTGAGTCATCAGAACCATGGGATCTTTAAAAATTAATTTGATAAAATAATATATTCATAAAAATAATAAATGATTAATTACTAAGTCAAAAATTATATATATATATATATATATATAATTGATGAAAATCACAGCATGTTCGGCATAAGTTAACTTTCAATTTAACAATTCGATATTTTTAATGGTTGATCGTAAATCATTTTCAAGTTTCTTTAGTTCAAAACCAAAACGAAGAATCATAAAAAATGACGTAACGAAAACGATAGTATTAAACTACGAATATACTACTTCAACCAAAAAACGTCATCTATTGTGATGAAAAACAACTGCACTGGTAAACCATAATCGACAAGGCAGAGGAGAGTTTACCCAGAGCGTTGAGAAGAAAACTGGCCCAGCTCCGCTCTGGTCACTGCATCTCCCTCAACAGCTACAGATCGAAAATAGACAGTGGGGTCAGCAACATCTGTCCAATATGCCAGTTACTTCCTGATGATGTTCTCCATCTGTTCAGCTGCCCAAAGAACCCAACTCATTTCACGATAATAGATCTCTGGCGTAACCCGGTGGTCGTGGCTAACTGGCTACGGCCTCGTCTGGATCCCTCCAATGATGTCTGATGCAGGGCAATAACAACAACAACGATAATCGATAATGGATCAACACACTCAATCACAATTAGCCGTTAAATCCTCGACAGCAACACCAAAGTAATATACCAGAACAGCAACTACACGCATCTTAAAATTGCAGAAGCAGTCCTAATTGACATCAATAAACCAAAAATAAATATACAACAAAAAATGACAACCTCACTTCCAACCCGGCGCTTAACCAACAACGAAAACAAAGAAGTAATAAAAACTAGCATCATAAATAGTGACAAAGAAGAATATGATGCTATCGATGCCAACACTGTAGATACCAATGCTACAACCCACAGCGCAAATATCAGTTGCAATTGGAACATCATCAATAGTGACAACCCTAACAACAACATCAACAACACCAACAACAACATCAACAACAACAGCATGAACAATAACAACAACAACGGTGCCAACAATGTAGATACCAACGCCACAACCCACAGCGCAAATATCACTTGCAAATGGAACATCATCACAAGAAGCAAGAAGAACCACAGCGATGATAATAATAATAATAACGTTAACAATAATAATAATAATAATGTTTTTAAATATTGTCAAAATAATATTAATAATATGTAGTTAATTAAATAAATTAATTCGCGCTTCTCGGCTGAGCGTTGACATTTACCTTAACAACCATAATATAAACAATCTTGCCGTTAAAAATTTTAAAAAATTTTAAAAATCGCGTTTTATATTGTTTATAGTTATTAAATTTACTTTATTGGTTTTCTGTTTTAATTAAATAATTTATATAAATTAATAATTACTTGTTCCTTTATATCAAATATCTTACATACCTTATATATAATGCACTGAAGATGAGTTTTTTATAACTATAGCTATTTGCAAATTTATTTAATACAAATTTTTTAAAAAACAATAAAATGTCTAATTTCTCGGAAATTAATAAATTAAAAAGAAATATGAAAAAGTTGAACAATGTTGAAAGTAGTGTTGAATTTTTGAAATGTTGCGTTAACAATAGTCTGTTACCAAAAATATATATATATATATATATAATATATATAAAATTATGCTGAAGATAACATTTTGAGTACTTTTGGCAGGACTACAAGAGAAGTGAAAAAACTGAGGTTACGTGGGCACAAGACATTATAGGATGGTAGAAACAAGCATTAAGTTGTACTTCAATTTCGTTTCAGGCCTTTCAGATCCTGGCCTAGGTTTAATCTAGTTTAAGAGCCAACGCGCCCACGTGGTGGTAGATGAGCCACAGCACTAAAGTAGTTGTGGACAAAGAATATGCCGGCCGGCCAAACGAAAAGCCAAGACTGTGTTGAATTACAGATCCAGATCATTTTATTAAGTCATTGTGGCCAGAGGAAACTCCTGTAGTTATTAGAGGCAACATTAAGGGCTTGTTTACTTTACGTACAAAAGCCTGGATCCGGCTACGCTTTGTGGGAAAGACTTAATGATAACAGCTAGGCGGCCCAGCAAAGTGCCGTAAAACGTAAATAGGGCAGTGAGACAGTGAACACTGTTGGCCATTTATTATATTTCGATCATGGCCAGCTTTCTCTACATCATCTTGCTACTGGATTTAGATAAGCTGGAACGAGAGAATGAGGCTGATGATATGCGCAGTTCTCTATCACTAGGATCTAAGTCAAATCTGCACATTGGTGACCTAGGACATAGGGTCACTTTTTGCTGGGATTGAAGTAACAGCTGAGTTTGACTGAGCAGTTCTTTATAGGATCGCTCTGCTCACCTCCATGGGGAAAGGGGCCAGTAAAAGAGTCTCAAACATAGTCTGCTTCACCCTCACCCTTGCTAGTTCACCGTGGACGACGGGGATCCCACTTAGAGGTCAAAATGTAAAGCAGAAAAAACTGAACTCAACCTAGGTACTTGGAACATGAAAAACCAGTTAGACAATGTCAAGTTAGATCGAACTGAGAGAACTGCAGTAGTTTTAAGAGGGCTTGTGTGCCACAATGTAAATATAACATTTAGTGAAACGAGGTTAGCAGACAAGGACCAGATCACAGAACACGGCTGAGGCTACACAATCTTCTGGAGTGGTTGCAGCAGTGATTGGATGGCAAAGCTGTCAGACAAATTCATAGACAACCATACAGACAATAGCAAAAAGCAATAGATGCATTTTCCTAAAAGTTTACCGTTTTCAAACATCTAGAAGTCTCATCCTGCAGAAATCAAGATTGGTTTGAAAAAAAACAATGATCCATTCAAATATTGCTCAACGAAAAGCACCTGCTGCTCAGAGCCAAAAAAGCCTACTTTTGCTAGAGAAAGGCTAGAGATGTGTCAAAATACTACGGGATACATAGTTCCACAAAAAACTGATTAGATTCAGCAATACGCAAACAGCAACGATGCAAGGCTATTTTATGATGCGTTAAAAGCTGTATAAGGAAGGACCCAAGACACCAAGCTCCTCCCTTTTCTTCTCTGCCATGTTAAATGATGTCTTTCATGACTAAAGTATGGTATTCAGATCATATACAAAACCAATGGCGAACTTTTCAATCTCAGACATTTAATAGGCAATCATAAAAGTTAAAATCCTTATAATCAAAGATTTCATGTTTGCAGATAATTGAACGCAATGAACAACATATAAAAAACAACATAATAAATTGCATAACACAGCTTTGCATTAGCATAGCATTGTTTAACATAACTTCAGTCCAGCTATCAACATCAGCAAGACTGAAGTCATATACCAGCTCACATCTGCAAAACCATACTAACAGTCATTACCATAAAGACTAAACCAATGATGATTGTTTAACAAAGGAGGAAAAAAAAACCAACCCATCTGCAAAGCTTTTAATGACATCGTCACTATCATCACAGAGATCTTCATCAATAAACTCTTGCTTATTTCCAGCATTTTTGCTAGAGTTGTATGTTCCTCCATATATATCATTATCCTCCCTAAAATATGCCTTGCTCCTGTTATAATCACATTCTTTATAATTAATATAATCATCTTTTTTATTATTGTATGAATGAGGCTGCTTTCCTTGTAGGTAACTGACGTCACAATTATCATCTCTACCGTTATTGTCATCATTACAGCATTGATCATTCAACTTATATTTTACTACGTGTTCACTTGCTTTGTCACTATTATTTTTGGATTGACTTTCATCTAAATCATTACTATCATTGTCATCATTGCTATTTTCATAATTATAAGAGTGTTGATTTCTTTGTTTAGGATGTTCACAGTTCTTTTTATTATAGGGGACCGTTTTATAATCCACATGCTTCACTCGAAAACTTTCATCATCATAATTAAATTTTCCATTAGAACTATCTCCACAAACATCATTAGCATACTCATCATAAACAACTTGATCATCATTATGGGTCTCTCCACTATGATCTTTATTCGGAGGTTGAAATTGATCATGACAATTCTGCTGATGATGCGACTTGTCATAATGAACTGCATCAAAATCTGATTGTTGCTTTGATTTCCTAGAGCCATTGTTTTGCTTTTCTGATTTACTCCATGATGACATGGAATATGATGTTGTCGTAGTTGAAGGTGTTAAATTATTTGCAACTGCATTACTGTCAATTTGAGGATGAGGATGATAATGATGATTGTAATGTTGATGATGTGCAAGCGAGTGCTGGTAATGGCTGCTGTCCTTATCCATAGAATTTTGTCGTTTGTAATCCTATATAACATTTAATAAAGCTATAATAAAATTTAATTAAAACTAAAATAAAAAAAATTAGAAAGCTGCTCAAATTATTTGAAAAATCAAATAATTAAATAAATTGACCTGATTAGAAGAAGTTACACTTTCATGTCTGCCAATACTTAACCTTGAACTGTTATCATACATGCTGCATTCATCTTTAAACTTTCTATTGTTGTAGCTAGTTTGTTGTGGATGCTGCTGCTTTGATTTGTTGGATTTCTGATAAGTATAGTTAGTTAATGCTAACTACAAATCAATAGCAACACTTATTTACATGCTACATACATTAGGATGATGGTGGTAATGATTAATATAGTTAAGTAACAACAAAGACTTACATCAAAATAATGGCCATCTTTAATCTCCTTACAGTCATCTAGGTAATCTTTCTGCTTTAAAAATTGTTTAAAATAATAAATGTATCAACTTCATATCATCGATACACAATCATATTTCTCTCTCTCTCTCTATATATATATATATATAATATATATATAGAGAGAGAGAGTCTAAACCCAATGATAGTCTAAACCCAATATATATATATATATATATATATATATATATATATATATATATATATATATCTTTCTGGTTTAAAAATGGTTCAAAATAAAAAACCTTATAAACTACAGTTCATCTATCATTCCTCAATTTAGTCACCAGTTCATTGATTAAAAAAATTAAATTCAAATATATTTGTATTAACATAAATCGGCAGCACTAACTTGGTAAACCTTATTGTAGCAGTTTAACTTGCTCTGATTACTGTCTTCATAACTCTTTGTAAAAGTGTTTGTATGCTTGCTAAGAGGTGTAGACAATAACGGAGCCCTGAATGACGGTTCCAATAATAGTGGTGCCTTTTTAACATCTTTGCCACTAAGTAATCTATCGTCACTGGTGATTTATGTATGTTGGCTTGCTTTACATAATTTATTCCATTAAAAAAATAATAAACAGTACAATCAAATTTCTCATTTGAATGCAATTAAAAGAATAAAAATAAACCTCTTTTCAATTTTGCTAGTTTCTTTGATTTTTTCAAAAGAATTCCAGTCACCATTTCTTTTTCTGCATTCATTATTCCATTCATCATTATCATCACTATTCTTCCTTGTAATGCAAATTATACTTGTCCTCTTATTTGCAGCAGTAGCATTATCACAATCTTCATTGTTATTATCATTGATACCAGCATTTGATAGTGTTTTATTATCACCAGTTTCATTCTCATCATCACCTAAAGCCAACTTTTTGCTGTAGTCAATCTCTGACAGTGTCTTACTTCCCCATCCATATTCCCTGGTACTAATCTTGTCAAATTCTCTCAGAGAGTCATCCTTGATTATGGCATCTCTTTGATGCTGCTGCTTTTCTATGTCACATGTCACAGTTGCTGAAGATGATGAGTGATGATGCTGTACAGATGGTGGAACCGGTGGATACATTCTCATATGTGATGGAGGAATCATATGAGGAGGCATACCATGGTATCTGGAGAATTCAATTTAAAATATAATATTGGTAATGATCACGTTGGCTTGTTCAAATGAAACTCACCCATGTTCTGGCTTAGGATAGTGTGCCATTGCATGAGGTGGCCTGTTGTGAGGCATATAGTTTGATGGGTATGGTGGTGGAGGGCCATATCCTGGTCTAGGTGAGCAACCCTGTATAATAATAAAGAAAACATAAAATAAAACAAATAATCTTAATTAGAATTTAAAAGTCTAACATATTGAGGAGGCATTATATGAGGAGGCCCAAACATAACAGGTCCACCAGAGGGCATTCTTGGTGGAATAGGACCTCTCATCATCATTCGTGGAGGTTGGCCATAAGGTCCTGAAAAACTAGGACCTGCAATGTAATCAGGCAGTGGCATTCCTCTCTTACGCTGATCTACACCTCTGCTCACTGGTTCATTGTAAATGATTTACAATTTAATTGAGAAAAATTAAATGCAAATATATTGATACAAAATTAAAAACTTATAACAATTTGATTTATAATTACCTTCCTCATTATCTTGATTGCTAAGATTAGATGTTTGCCTTTGTAAGGAATCCTTGTCAGTGTTTTCTAACTCCTCAGTGTTCATGTTGTCTGACGATGATTGCTTTCGACCTCCTCCTTCTCTCCAGCTCATCATATCTACAGGGGTGGTCAAATCAACAAAATTTTTATGAAAAATTCTCAAGCTAAAATTTACAAAATTTTATTCATACTTTGTGGCCTGAGGCTCAAATCAGAAGCTGCTGATACAAATGAAGTTGCAGCAGTAGTAGCAACTGCAACAGAAACTGGAGCAGTAGAAGGTAAAACTGATAATGAGACAACAAAATATTTCAGACTATCCTCAATTTTTTTCTGAGGTGACTGTTGTACTTTGCTGTCCTCTAGAGTGACAGCTGCTAGTTCTGGAAAATCTTCTTGAAGTAGTTTTCTGTTCAGCGGTTGAAAATCACCTAACAAAAAAATTTATTATAAAAATATAATACTACTATTTTTTTTTTGTAGAATCATGGCCATTAATAAAACGTTTAGTATCATTAACCCTGATGACCAGATGTAACACTACTCCACAATTGATTATTTAATGATCTATCTGTACTTCTTTGTTGTGTTGAAATTGTTGATATATATTGATGCTGAGATCCAACAGCTAACGATGATGCAGGTACCAACGATCCACTTATTGATTTTTCATCATCTTTCCCACCTTTCCAGCCTTTAAAGTGAATAAATAAGTTTTTCCCAAATTTCTATTGAAATAAACCATCTAAATTTACCTCCAGATCCAGAAATAAAAGCTGCAGAAGATTCAGAAAACCCATGTTCACTTTTTAAACTAGGTAAATTAACTGGTGGAGGCATACGTCGAGTTGAATTAATTTTACCCAAAACTTGCAAGCCATGATTGCGATTCGACCCTGGTTAATGATCAATGATTTAAACCAAAAAATAGACATAAAAAAACTTAATAATTACCAGCGGTCCTCTGAGCTTCAACACTTGCTCCTTTGTACACTTTATTGATTTCAATTGTTTTAAACTTTGTCTTATTCTTATCCAATTTACTGTTTAACCCAGAAAGTGACATTTTTTTATTACGCTCATTGACTTTAGTTTTGGCCAACAAGCTGTCAAGTAATCTGTTAGTGAGTAAATTAGCATGACTTTGTAGCATTGTAATGGCAGTTTGATCTTTCTTACAAAAGCAAAGAGCAACATAACATTTAAATAAAAGGCTATATAATGGTGAGAGTGAGTAAAGTGTGTAAGCGAATATTACTTTTGGGTTGTACTCTCATACAAAAATATAATTAGCTGACTTTAAAAATGTTCAGTTGCATCAAAAAATTATTTGAGAAAAGGAATTCAAACCACTAATTTACATTGTGCTATGTGAAAACAATGCACACTGTATGTATATTACATTGTACAGATATGAAATAATAGTGTAAATTAATAAAAATTAATAATAAGATAGTGCAATTCAATTGTGATAGTGCAAGGTTAAAATTAATTTCCAACAGTTTTTCAATCTTAATTTGATATGTTCATGCATGCATGAACATGTCAAATAAAGATGAAACGCATGGATGTCTGTTTCATTGGACCCAAGCGGTTTTCAGAAAAACAAAAGTGATTTTTAAAAATCAAATTTAACATTGTTATTATGTCACATGCTGCAATGTCAATATTAAATTATTTTCTTGGATGTGGATAATTTTTATTATTTACAACTTTTCCTAATTTGATTGTCGCTTAGTATCAGCCATCCTGTAAGTTCCATTAATCACTTGAATTAAAATTATAATTTGTGAAGAGTATATATTTTATTATTATCAAAAACGGGAAATGGGTGTGTAAAAAATTTATAATGATAGAAATCTACAAAAAGTGTAAACTTTTATTGACAATATCAATTTTGCGAAAAGAATGGATTTTCAGACTCTATAGGTAGCTTTCAAGTCCTGAAAAAAAAACTTATGGACCAATTTTACAGTTATATTAAAACATAATTGATAGATAATCCTCTGTTTACACCAAAATCATGGTCTGTATTCAGGAGGAAATACAGGACAAATAACAATGTGGAGGACTGGCAAAATCAAATTAACAAAAATGCAAATAAACTTTGAAAATGACATGCTTCAAAATGATATTGTATTACAACAAAATTAACTTGGGACCAATCGTTGACATAAATTTAGGAACCGTCTTTGGATCAATCATCCAATTTAAATATAAAACAGCTTTGAAAGACCAATCATCCAAATAAATTTAGGGCCAATTATCTTTAGAGCCAATCAAATCATCCAAATAACTGTCTAAAAAATCTAGGAATCCAAAAATCTAGAGACCGAATGTCTTAGGGACCATAAACATCTGTAAGCCTCTAGTAATAAATGTAACATAATGAAATGGAAATTTCTTTAGGTTAGTAGGTCGCACAACGTTAAAAAATCGAAAGTGTGCGTGCTTAACTTTAACGCATTTTACGCGTTTTCGTCGTCGTTATTGTTTATTTTTCGAAAAAGCGGGCATCTATATAATTTTTGGTTGTTATGAGTGATAAAAGAAATGTCTATTATTATAAAAATAATTTTTCTTTGTTGTTGTGAGTCACATTTATTAGTACTATTTGCCACGACGTTGGTGTATTTTAAAAAGTTTTAAAAACTTAGTAATACATGAGCAATAAAAAACGCTGCAACTACAGTTTGTGGGAAAACTGGTACAAAACGTCAGCATGAACGTGACACTTGGTGGTGGAATGACAGTGTACAAAATGCAATAGCTGAAAAGAAAGTTGCATACAAGCAATGGCAAAAATCAAAGTCTGTTGATGACAATAAAATTTTCCGTGAGAAGAACAACTATGCAAGACGTCAAGTTGCACTGGCTCGGACAGATCAGTGCAGAGAGTGGCTCACTAAAAGCAAAGATGAACAAATGAAATCTCTGTATCGTATAACAAAACAAGCAAAGTGTACAAAAAAAGATATTGTTGGTGCCTCATGTATTAAAAATGACAAAAACGAGATGGTTCTTGAACAAGATGAGATCAAGCTACAGTGGAGAGAATACTTCAATCGTCTGTTAAACGAAACAAATCCCATCAATGTTAACTTAGACGCTCCACCCATCGAAGGTACGATTGCAGACATCACTGTAGAGGAGCTTACAGAAGCTCTGAAAGCTATGAAGGATGGAAAGGCAGCGGGGCCCTCTGGACTCACAAATGACATTATCAAAGCATCTGGTACTGCAGGTATCCAAACGTTACTACAACTTTGCCGTGAAATCTGGAGAAATTGCTCAATGCCGACTGAATAAAACTATAGCATGACAGTCCCGCTATACAAAGGCAAAGGTGATCCATTGAACTGTTTATCATATCGGGGTATACGTCTGTTAGAACACTAACTGAAAATTGTTGAGAAAATCATTGAGAGAAGATTAACGTCGTGCATCACAATCGGAAATTATCAATTTGGTTTTCCAGCGGGGAAATCAACAATTGATGCAATTCACATTCTTCGGCAACTGCAAGAGAAGTACCTCGCAAAGCATCAACAACTATCACACATTTTTGTAGACCTTGAAAAAGCATTTGATCGAGTTCCCCGTGAAGCAATCAGGTGGAGTCTACGTCGACAACTTATTCCAGAATATCTTGTTTGACATGTGATGGAAATGTATACGAATACTAAGACTCTTGTCAACACAACGGTTGGAAACACAGATGCATTTGACATCGGCGTTGGAGTTCAACAAGGCTCGATTCTCAGTCCACTGTTATTTATAACTGTGATGGAAGAAATCACAAAACCGATACGCACTGGTGACATTTGGAATCTAGTATATGCTGATTATATCGTTTTAACAGCCACATCTGAGCAGAATGCAGCACAGATATTTGAAGATTGGAACACCAGACTCACTGATCATGGATTCAAAGTACACATCAGCAAAACCAAAGCAATGAACACTGGTGAACCCATCCAATCCACAGCTACTGAACGATGGCCCTTTTCAGTTTGTAAAGCTGGTGTAGGTAACAATTCAATCAAGTGTCAGCAGTGTAACCAGTGGTGTCACAAACGTTGTTCAAAAATAATTGGTACTTTATCTAAAGTGTCCAATTTTGTTTGTCCTGCTCGCATCAATCCACAACAACAAATTTGAAAAAGCACTGTTTTTGAAGCCTATTAAGGTAGAGAAAGTCACATTGTTTCAATATCTAAAAGGATGTTCTGGATTGTACTGGAACAGCTGAAGCTGCCAAAAAGTTGATGGCAAAGAAAACAACGTCCTACCTCGGGAAACCGGGTCTCTGGACGCAAAACGAAGATTGATTGACATGAGCAATAAGGACAATTTTAAAGAAATGTGATAATTAACCATTCTGTAAAAATATTTTTGAAATTAGAGCATAAGAAAAAATGTTTTTGATTTTTTTTTCTGTATGCACCATGTGGTCACGAAAAGGCGTTATATTATATTGGCTGTGATTTTTATCAAAATGTTCATAACTGCCAAGTTCTTTACCTGATGAAAGCACATAATTGTGTGTTTGAGCATACGTGCATGTAATATAATTATGATTGTTGCATTTTATATTCGTATATCATTATTTCATTATTATAAATAAAATTTATTATAAATATAAATTATTCATAATTATTATTTTCTTAATTTACAGCTGTTATAAAAACAAGAAGAAAAAATTGTGTTGTGTTCAATTATTCAATAGTTTTTTCACGCCTTGTGCGAGAATATAACGCTCTATGCTCACTTAGCATTGAGCACCATTCTTAACATAAAAGTTAAAAGTTTTTATAAATAATTCATTTAAAATTTGTTTTCTCATAACTACTTTAAATGCTACAATAATAAATTTGGGGCATAAGTTTACATTCCTAACTACAGTTGTTAAAATTTGTTTACATTTATGGTTGTTTACATCACTATCTCTAATAGAGAGTTACAAAAGTGCCTCCCACTAATATGCAGAAAGTTGATTGAGATAAAAATAGAAGAATTTTAAAAACGTTTATATCGTATTTAAATATGTTAACATAGTAATATATTGATTAAAATAACAATATATATATATTAAAATTTATTAAAATCAATTTATTGAAATAGTTCTCGTGGTTGTTCTTGTGGTTGTTTTAATAAGGTTACATTGAAAGGTATGCCGACATCGTCGAGTAATATCATCTGCCTCCAACGCGACATCTCCATCATCGTAACAACACGAAACATATAGAACGAACAATTTTATTATACTTCATTTTATCATTTCTTCTATTTTCAATTAATTTTCAATATTATTTTTTCACGACAACCTAACTTAACCCTGCCCCTAACCCTGACACATATACACACATCAACTTTACACACATATACATTATACACATTATTTTAATAAATTATACATACAGATAACGTGTAATATACGTATAAATTATAATAAAATAAAATATATAATAATAATATTATAATAAAAACATATAAAAGGCAAAAGCACATGCATCTATTTTAATCTCAGTGCACTTTTCGAATTTCAGTAGGAGGAGCTTATTTTACTCTCTATTAGAGATAGTGAATGTAAACAGACGTTGTAGTTCGGAATGTAAACTTATGTCAAATACTAATTAATCACACTACATCCAAGACTATAAAATTATGCAAGGTGTAACATGTGCAAGTAAACTGTAAAACTTAAAAGTAAAATTTAAAAAAGGAGAAAAGAACTAAAATCAATTTAATTTATTAATTCAATTATTTATTTTTATATCATATATAAATTTATTAGAAAAAAACGAACCAAAACCAATTTGAATTCTAGTATTTTTGTCTTCCTTTGTTTGTCCTTGAGCTCTTTCTTTGCTTTGACCAGTCTAGTCTCTAATCTCAGGCTCACAATCAAGCTGGAGTGTAGGGAGTTGGGGAAAAAAATGCTGAATGGCCCGCTAACGCAAACTTTATTAAACACTAAACGCTAAACAGTATTTTTTAAAATAAATTTGCTTATAAATTATTTTTGCTTTAGATTTATTTTATTTTTATGAACATTGGCTATTATATTAAAACATTATATATTTGCACAAAATGGCGAGTTACTCATGGCCATTTAAAACAAAGAACTAAATTATAAATAATATATTAATGTGTTCTTGGATTCAGGATTTGGGCATGGATATATATATCCATGGATTGGATTTGGGTAAAAAATTTTGGAATGGAATTGATGAATAGAAAGGAAATATTTTAAAAAACGCTTAATCAGTCAACGTAAATGTTTTTTTAGTAAAACTACTTTATTTTTATGTTTTAAAAATACTAAAATAAATTAGGCTTTTATTGACATAATTAGCATTTATTTCAGTATAAAAGATGATTGCATATTGCTTTACATATTTATTTTCCAATTAACACGATCTTAAAAAATTTTTCAAAAATGATATTTTTTAAAATCAATAACATCTTCCGACTCCAGGCTCCAGCCCCTCAAAAACACCGACCTGACTCCATTAAAAATCTCCGACCGACTCTGCTATAAACTATTAAAAATTTATCAAAATATATCAACGAGACGCAGTTAAATTTAACAAGTTTTCACTGTTTCTCTTTCTATGTTTATACTAAGGTAATGGTAACGTTTATTAGGCATCACTGTTTATTAACATTAATAACATTTATTTCTGTATTAAAGACGATTACATATTGCCATTCGTATGTATTTTCCAAAAAACACGATTTTTAAAAAAGTTTCAAAAAAGAAAAAGGAAATTTATTAAGTCTCAGTATTAATTATATGATTTCGTTATTAATGTTTTTTGTCATTTTTCTTTGCCATTTTGTCATTTAATTGGAATTTCAGTTCAGGGCTTCAGGGCATGCATTACTTGAATATTTAGTGCATTACAATGTAAAAGTCTAGCATTATAATAACAACCATTATAATTTGTTGTTGTTGTTGTTGAGATGCTTTTTTAACGGCGTTTCAGCACATTCTGGCTATCTTCACGCCTGTATCTTCTTTTATTTCATTTCTTCATTCTTTCCCTCATTCATTCTTTCGGTTTAATATTGTTAAATTTAAATTTTGTTAATTTGTTCAATTTTTGTAATATATCCTATTAAATTATTTTTATTCTCCCGGTTTAAAAAAATTTCCTGCATATTTGCTGAGATATTGAATTCTGATCTGGGTTGGTTGTATTTTTTGCACTATGATTATATGGAAAATTGTGAGCTGTGTTCCACATATTTCGCACCTTGGAGGAGTCCTTTTTTCAAGGATCCATGTGTGTGTCATTGATTCTATTTATCGCTGTCTGGAATCGCCTTTCAACAGTTATTATCTTTGATCCCATAGGTTCAATTTTTGGCGTTGATTTCCTTTGAAAGCTTTTGCTTTTACTCCATTCTTGTTGCCACATCGATGCCATGTATTGGTTGATTATCACCTTGATATCAGAGTATGGTATTGGTATGTTTGAGACAGGGAGGCGATGAGCCAGATTTGCAGCTTTATCGGCCTTTTCGTTCCCTTCTATTCCTATGTGGCTCGGTATCCACACAAATTTTATCTTGTTGTTATTTATTGTCATATGTGTATTTATAGAGTTTTGAATTTGTGTTATTAGTGGGTTGTTGGCTTTATGATTTTCTATTACCATCAAACTGGATAGCGAGTCAGCAAAAATCATGTATTCTTTGATGGTCTCATTTATGGTATGATTGAGGGCCATTTTTATTGCTGTTAACTCCTCTGTAAATATTGAAGCATAGGTTGGTAGATGTAGGAATAATGTTTCCTTTGTGGTGGGGATGACAAATGCTGATGATGTAGAATTTCCCATTTTTGATCCATCTGTATATATTGCTATGCTTTTGGGGCTTTTGTCTATTATTTCATGGTATATGATTTTGCGTAAATTTGGGTTTTTGTCGATTTCGTTTATTGAGAGATCTATTTCAGGTGTTTTCTGCCTCTACTTCTGCCTCTATTTCCCGCATTATTTTTATTTCCCCTATTTTTTCTAGATGCTTTTCAACTCTTTTATTTATTGTAGGGATTGCTTTTGTTGGTTTTCTAGTCGAGTTATTTGATGTTAACATGATATGTTTGTAGGCCTGTTTATTGATTTGGGTTTTGATCTTCAAGAGATAATTTAGTGTCAATTTTAATTGTCTTAGATGTCTTGGCGCTTCTCCCGCCAGGACATGCATACTTTCTGCTGGCGATGTGCGAAAGGCCCCAAAACATCTTCTTAATGCTTCGTTAATAATAGGCTCTATGGTTTTAATATAGGAGTTTCTTGTTGCTCCATATGTCTGGCAACCATAATCTAAAATGGCTTTATCGTAGCTTTATAAATTATTAGAAGGTTGTTTTGATCTGCACCCCAATTATAGTGTGATATTGTTTTAATTAAATTTAGGGCTTTTTGACATTTGATTTTAATTTTGGTGATGTGAGAGATGAAGTTTAATCTATTATCGAACGTAACTCCCAGAAATTTATATTCTTTAAATTTTATTTCATTATTTTGGAATACTATTCTTGGGTATTCTTTTCTTCTTTTTCTGGAAAAAATCAGACCATATGTTTTGGTTTTTGAGAAATTTATCCCATTTGTTGTTGACCACTTATCAATGTCTTCCAATATTTTACTTGTTTTTTTTCCATATTGTTTATTTGTTTGTCTTTGATGGTTATTGCCAGGTCGTCCATGTATAAACATGTCAATATACTTTTTGGAAGTATGTGGTTGATTGTGTTGATTTTTAGGCAAAAAAGGATTGGAGATAGGATGCTTCCTTGGGGTATGCCCATCTCCAAATGCATGACTTCTGACAGAACATTATTCACTTGTACTTGAAATGTCTGATTTGATAAAAAGCCTTCCAGTCCGTTTTTTTTTTTAAATTTAGTTGTGTTCCTCTGTCTGATCTAATCTGAGCTCTTTTAATTTTGACGATAATTGGGAAATGATCGCTACCGTGCTGATCACTGAGAACGGACCAACTAATATCATCCTTTATTGATGATGAAGCCATTGTAAGGTCTATTGTAGAGAAAGAATTTGTTCATGAAAATATGTGGGGCCAGTAGGCTTTATTAATTGGATATCCCCTCGTGTTACTATTTCTTCAATGCACTTGCCCTGTAAGTTTGTACGTTTGTTCCCCCACAAATGACTGTGACCATTGAAATCTCCAATGAGAATCAGAGGTTTGGGAAGATCATTGAGGATCTTTTAGAATCTCTTCTGTTCTTGTCAATGTGTTAGGTGGCAGATACATATTACAAATGGTTATGGTTTTGTTGGTTGTTATTTTTGTTACTATTATGTTTAAATTTTTGATTAATTTTAATTTCTGATTGCGTTATTGTATTATTAATATATGTTGTTATTCCACCAGCTGAATTTGTTTGAGATGGTTTTGCTGTTTTTGAGTAGTTTACATATTGTTTGATATCTATTTGTTTATTTGCGTTTAGTTTTGTTTCTTGTAAGCATATTATTTGTGGTTGTTGTTCGGCTATTAATATCTGTAGTTCTGGGAAATTGCTTTGTATTCCTCTGATATTCCACTGTAGAATTTTGATTTCTTCTTCTGTACTGTTGTTATTATTTTTTGCTTTGGAGTTTTTATCCATTATTGTTGTTATAAGTATAATTGAGTATTTTTGTTAGGTTATGGCATGCTTCTTCTGTTTCGTCCGTTGGGGGAAAAACATCATTATCGTCTTCGTTGCTGCTTATTGTTTGTTGGCAGCATGTTTTATTTTGATATTTGAGCTTGTTGTCATTATTATTTTTGTTAGTTGAGTCTTTATCTTCATTCTTTTTATAAACCTTGAGTGGCTCTGCCGGGATCAAATTGCAAGATGTGCTTTTGTCAGCCTTCTGAGGACAATTTTTGGTTATGGTTGCATATGTTTTTTGCTGAGTTGTTTTTTTAAATATTTGTTTTACTTCCGGGATGATGATTTTATTCATGATCTTGATTCTTATTATTTCTTTTTGCTCTTTGTATACTCGGCATGATTTGTCATAGGTCGTGTGCTTTTCTCCACAGTGATAACAATTTGTATTATTATTACATGGCTTTTCTCTAGTATGAGAGTGTCCTAATTCACCACAGTTACTACAGACAACTCTTTTATTGCTACATATATTTTTATGGTAACCATATATTTGGCATTTGGTACACCTCATCGGATTAGGAATATACTCTCTCACTTCTACTTTCTCATAGCAAATCACCATAGTTTTTGGGATTTCATGTGTTTGAAAGGTTAGGATATGAGTGTTGGTTTTAATAAGTTGTTCATTTTTTTAATGGTGATGCTTTTAACATTTACTAGTCCTTGATTTTTTAGCTCTTCTTTTATTTCCTGTTCAGAACAGTTTTTTAGTGATGCTGTTTTGATTACCCCCTTTGAAAAATTTAAAAACCTATGAGGTAAACATTTTACATTTATGGTGCTAATTTTTGATATTGTCTGTATTTGGTCTCCTTGTTTTGCGTTTTTAACTTTTACTATTATTTTATTTCTTCCAATTTTTATATTATCTACATCACCTATTTGTGCATAAATCTCTTTTTGAACACGGAAGTTCAGTTATGTCGTTGTCTTTTTCTGCTTCGATTACATTGAAGACTGGACTTACCTGAAATGTTTGTTCTTCATGTGTTGGTTCAAGTGAAGAGACTCTTGCTCTTTTGGAGGTACCTTTTTTCTGGGAAGGCGACATTTCCCGGTGACACGAGGTCACCTTAGAATAGGCAACTCTTCTTTTTTTGGCAGTATTTATAACCGAAATTATTTAAATAATTTAACTTTAAAATTATTTTCTATTATTACGTATTATTACTAGAAAATTATGCTTAATACAAGCAAGCGATAATAAAGTCCTGACCGTATCTACTTCACAGGAAGTCCCATTATAATTTATGACTAGCCGAATGAATACTCATAGAACAAAGACATCCGATAAAAAATATTCAGGAATACTTTCTGATAATAAATTTTAGAAACAGAGGAATCATCGATAGTGAAAACACGTAAAAGTGTTATATTGGACAAAGTTGAAGATTGTAAAACTAATTAAATGAGCGTTAGGTATTCACTTTGAACAAACAAGTAAACAAAAAAGTAGAGTGGAGACACAGTATACTTGAGCATCTGGCCACATAATTATAATAATAACAATAACTTATATAGCGCTAAGGAAAAGCAACTGAATCCTCTTTGCCAGACAAGCTAGTGCAACATGTTATATAATATAAAATGAAAATTACAAATAAAGCAATTAGATATAATAGAAATAATGCTGTTTAAATGTTATTAGCGATTATAGCAAAAAGTAAAAAAATAAATTTTTAGTTTTTTCTTAAAAGTAACCAGTGAAGGACAGGTTCTAATATGATCGGGTAATGTGTTCCAAATTGATAGTGAAGAATGATGTTTGACTTTTGTAGTGATGTTTGACTTTTGTAGGTGCTTTAGATGAACGAAAGTTTCATTGATGGCGATTAGATTTCTTAAGTAAATTGGCTGTGATGTTGAAAGTATCTTGAATGTTATTGTAGAAATTTTAACATACACAACGTATCAATTGGAATACCGAAGATGGTATAAAAAAACCGAATATATATATATATATATATATATATATATATATATATTCAATTCAATTCAAAAATAGCTTTATTCAGCAAAATAACAACAGTTTTTCGCTAGAAGACCCGAAGTATATATATATATATATATACCGAAATTAAACATATATAAATATATATATATATATATATATATATATATATATATATATATATATATATGTGATCATGATGAAAGCCATATGCGTTTATTGAAGAAAATCACAGCATGTTCGGCGTTAGTTAACTTTCTATTTAACTTTTCGATTTTTCTAACGGTTTATCGTAAATCATTTTTAAGTTTCTTGAGTTCAAAAACTAAATTTTTGTTCATTTTATGCATTTTAAAACAAAAAAGCTTTTTTTTGGTATTTCTATACCAATTTTCGTGTTTCAAATTGATACGTGGTGTAATTCCCCAGATGCTCAAATATATATAAACTGTATCTCTACTCTACTTGGTTGATTCCTGGTTTATTCAAAGTGAATACTTAACGCTTAACCTTTTTAATTAGTTATACATTTTTCAACTTCGTTTAATATAACACCTTTACGTGTTTTCATTATCAATGTTTCTAAATTTATTGGTAGGAAGCATTCCAGTTGCCAGTTGTTGAATATTTATTAACGAATGTCTTTGTTCTATGAGTAGTGATTCGGCTAGTCGTATTGTAAATTATAGGGGAGACCGGGGCACATTGAACCAATTTTCATAATTTAACTTGTCGGACATTAAAACTTTTTGATGCAGGTCATTATTATGTAAAATTATGTCTTTTACGCATAGCAAAAATTCTATCGACTTCTAACAAGTATCTATGACATTATAAAGATTTATTAGTAAGCTTGTCGTGTGTCGGGGTACGTTGAACCAATATTGTTTAACACATTTTGATAATCAGTTTTATTGTTTTCAGTGAAATATTTTTAAATCTAAATATGTTATTTAAATCAAATTGATTTTTTGAATAGTGACAAGGACACAAAAATACAATTAACCAAGACATGAGTAATACAAAATAGAGTCCTTTGGGCAACAGCGTTCATGGAACTATTCTTAACAGGACGGACATTTCTTCCAATTTTCAAATGGAAGTACATTGGCCAGTATGCCACAGAGATGACAAGGTGTGTTGTCGTCACTCGTAATTATAGGAATGTTATTCTTACTTTTCTTTTGCTTTTCCGACACTTTAGCCGTCTTTCTTGAAATCTGCTGATTACGGTCAAATAAAATCTTTCTCTTTTTAGTGATGGTCTTTGATTCACGAGCTTGTTGACAAGCTTCCAGCTCTGCTTTCACTGGTGTATCTGTCAAAATCTGAGTCTTGCCTTTTTTTCGATTTCCTGTACTTGTCTTTCACGGTCCAGCTTTTTTGAATGACCTGATCATTTCCGGCGTGACGTTAGATTCCTGCTGGTTTCTAGATGTCGATTAAGTTACTCTGATTGAGAGGTGGGGGTGTCTTTTCATGAATGCACTAAACCAATCAGCCCCAGTTTTCTTAATATATTTCTCTAATGAGCATTCTTCGTCATCAGTAAACACCTTTCTTGACTGACTATAACCAACTCTAAATGTTGACAATGCAGAATTCGGTGCATTATTGTATTTTTTGCAATATCTAATCAATGTCGCGTGGTCAATGTTATATTTGCGGCTAATAGCACGGAGACTCATTTTACCATCTAATACTTCTTTCACAGCAACTAGCATTATATCTGAGGAAGTGCTACCTCTGTTTGTAGTTCGCTGTCGAGATCTGACCGTATTGAGTTTGTGTTAGATCCTGTTTAAAAAACAATGTTTCAGTTGTTGATGTTATCGTTAATGCCATTCAAACTTTAAAAATACAATTGCAATAAGAATAAAACCAAAAAAAGAGAATAATTTTGAAGTAGACTAAGTACAATCATCACATATCGTATTGCATTGATGTCAAGGGCAGGTTGAACCATGGTTCAACGTACTTCCGACAACATGGTTCAATATGCCCCAATCATTGTGGTTTTAGTATTTCAACTGTAGCATCATTAACATGCTACAAAAGCGTGTAAAAAACCACGTACTGTTTTACCAGATAAAAACACTACAAAATTATTTACATTTATTGCAATTGCAATTGTATTTTAAATAACAATAACCTCAATTTCTCAAAATTACTCGAAAGGGGCAAAACCACATACGTGACATTTACTCGAAAATTTGCAGACATAAACACGCGAAATTAACTCTGCTAGTTCGTTTTGCATTAATAATTAGAAATTTATCTTCTTGGTTTAACATGCCCCGTGGTTCAACATGCCCCGGTCTCCCTAATGGTTGTCATTGTAATGTAAGATGTAACATTATGGTCCAAGATTTGTCTAGTAATTTTAGTTTTGTGTTTCTCTTTCATGTGAATATTTATAGCGCCAGAAAAAAAAGATGTTCTAAATATCAGTAATTTATCTTCCAGCACAGATTCACTCATTCAACTACATTGGTTACTAGTACGTCGACGCATTATATTTAAACTCGCCGTTCTCACGTACAAGTTAATACATTTCAACCATAATATCTTCATCAACTTATATCGCGTCGTTTATAAGCTTGTCAACTTCGTTCGTTGCCTGCCATCATTCGTCAACAACCAACAATCAACTTTCTAGGAAACGATTAAAGAACTTTTTGTTTATCCAAGCGTACGGAAACGTGAAAAGTCATTGTTTTTGTAAACGCTCCTGAAGCTATGCATATGACGCGATATAGAATCTGTCAAGTGGGCTTTCTTGATTTTGGTTATCTAGAGAAAGTAAAAGTTGTAACAAGGTTTCTGTAGGTGAGCCTGCGGAAGAATCACTGATGGTTCATTGTCATCTTTTGCACAGCGAGTGAAAACAAGCAAAACACGACTTCCTGCAGAGCCGATCGATTCGATTTGAAATCGTTAAATAAACACACATTCTCCACCAAGCTATATACTATATACTTAGAATACCTAAAATTTTAGGTATATGCAAATATATATGTGTATACTGTATTGTCATAATTATGAAATAATACTGACTAAAAATACTTCAAAGCCCTTCAACGCAAAATTAATTCACTCGATAGGTGGCTTGATGCAAAAAAAGTTCACTCGATAGGGGGCCTGATGCGAGTTAATTCTCTCGATAGGTGGCTAGACGATTTTTTTTTGTTTTGCAATTTAGATGACGTCATAAATTATTACAAATTACTTTAAAATTTAATTAGTAGTTTTTTTGATTAATTTGACATACCTTGGAAATTTTTATGCTTAAAAACACCCGAAACAAAATCTAATTTTGCTTTGATATAGAGTTTCTTTATCTTTAAGAGAAAGAGAGTCCGCATTGGGTTGACTAGTTAGGCAGCCTTGAATAATCGGGGCCTATTCTGGTCTCTAAGAGACTTAATTCGATATTCTATGACCATTGGCACGGAAACGTCTTAAGTTCTCGAAGAGTCCGCCTTGGGTTTACCAGTTAAAGCTTTGAGTAATCGGTGCCTATTCTGGTATCTAAGAGAGTTAATTCGTGATTCTATGCTCATTGGCATAGTTTCAGAAACGTCTTAAGTTCTCAAAAGTGGATTTGGTACGAGACTCAATGCTCATTGGCATAGTTTCGCACGCGTACTAAAGTCACACAATTTGTTCCCAGTGTTGTTCTGACTCTTGTTGTTTTGTGTTGGTTGTGCGAAAGCCAACCAGACTCGACGGCCCAGTGAAAACCGACCGACCGACCGACCGGCTGACCGACCGACTGACTGACAGGCCCAGTGAAAACAGGCCCTTGGTTGTGCGAAAGACGACCAGACTCGTCGGCCCAGTGAAAACAGGCCAGGGTTGTGCGAAAGCCGACCGACTGACTGACAGGCCCAGTGAAAACAGGCCTTTGATTGTGCGAAAGCCTACCAGACTCGACGGCCCAGTGAAAACAGGCCAGGGTTGTGCGGAAACCGACCGACTGACTGACAGGCCCAGTGAAAACAAGCCCTTGGTTGTGCGAAAGCCGACCAGACTCGAGGCCCAGTAAAAGCAGGCCAGGGTTGTGCGAAAGCGGACCGACTGACTAACAGGCCCAGTGAAAACAGGCCCTTGGATTCTGTGAAAACGAATCCGCCTCGTTGTTTTGTTTTTGTTGTGCTATTTGTGGATTCTTTGTTCTTTGCTGGATTCTATACTCATTGGTATAGTTTCGCACGCAGCTTGGAATTTCCATGGAATTTTTGTAATTTTTCTGCATTCATTTTATTTATCTCTCGGAGTTGTATCGACACCACTATCGGTCACACACGTCGAGGTTGTACGATTGAACGGCAAGAAACACATCTAAAGTTGCCCGATCCAACAAGAAGAAGTTCTAATTCCTGCATTCCAGTTTGTTCATTGACATTATTATTAATTATTATTCAATTCCTTTTCATTTACTTCCGTCGATTAATAAAATTGTTATCGAATATTTTACGCGTTCGTGTGTTACTCAGTAAAATTATATAATTCGAAAAAGCCTAGTGCCACACAGGACTGGTCGAACTCACGATAAAAATATACCAAAAAATTATTGTCGGATCGTAAAAAAATTCCCTGAGAAAGATAGAGGAAGAGATTTCCTCACTTCTAGTGCAAATTTCCGACAGTATATATATATTATATAAGTAAATGTTTATATATATATAGTTTTGTGACATTTTCTCAATTTTTTATAAGTTTTATCTAATGATTCATTTTAGATAAGATTTATTTAATAATTATTTAAAATTTATTTTTATTCGTTCACACACATTTGCAATTTTAAATTACAGTATTAAAATTTTTTTAAAACCAATTTTTGTTAAATTATATTTATTTAGCGGGAGGCCTGTCAAGCACGACGATCCCGATTCAACGTGGCTATATAACACCAGTAAAAAGATACTAAATATGTTTAAATACTATGCGAATGCATAAAATATATCAATTATAAATAATCAAAATGAATATAATAAAAAAAAATTTATAATACAATATAAAAATTAAAAAATTGTAAAGTTTAAAAAATGGAAACTAAAGAACAACTTCAGGCCCTATAGTGTACTGAAAATGTGTGCGGGTGCGTTCGAGGGCCAGTATAGATATTCATGTGTTTTGATATTTAAAAATAATAAATAGTATTGTGTCTTTGGGTTTACCTTTAATATGTTTTTTTATCTAGTGAAATATAAATAAATAGGTTTGATAATTGTCAAATCCATTTTTATAAATTAATTATTATGCCAGTGATGAAAGACCACAAATACAAATATCGTAACGTTTTGTTCATTTATTTCAAAATTTTGATCCATTACTTTTAATAGTCTAATATAATAGTATAATACAATACAGAATACACTATCCTAGTATAATTTTATAACAAACCAGTTATATTACAGAAACAATAAAAGAGAAATTAATTGTTGATTAATTAATTTAATAATTAAAAAAATAATTTAATTAATTATAATATTTATAAAATAAATTTTAAAATGATCCTGGTCCATCCACTTTTTGTCATATCTTGTTGTAATTTTAAGCTGATCCATTGTTGGCCTAATTAAGAAGAGTTAGCATGCAGTTCTTTCTGATGTGTGATCAATCCTATCCCATCCTTCTATCTATCCATATAAATATCCATATAATATATTATTTATTTATTTTTCAGATCTTTAATTCTTCATCATGGTTCATCAATCTATATCACTTTCTATCTAGCACCTATCTGCCTCTGACTCTCTTATACACTCATAAGTAAATAATTAAGAGGCAAACATGAGATGAGATAATATAATAGATTTTAGAGTTTAGTTGGATAGTTGTTAAAATAGATAGAAATTTTTACAAAATAAACAGATAGAAATAAAAATGATTTTTTAGCAACAGAATATAATATGAACAATAGGCAGTAGATTAATTATAAATAAAATAATAGTATAATTTTTTTTAATTTTTATTACTTTGTAAAAAACTTTTCTTTTAATAATAAAAACTAGATAATTAAAAACAGTATAATTAATTAAATGGAATAATTGATAGAGACAACAGAAGAGTGACTGTGAAAGAAAAATATAGATGCCGAGGTCAAAGATATATAGTTGATAAAAATGGTTTGATAGCAGTTGGATAGATAAATGATAGATCTTACCAGAATGAGAATAGAAAAAAATTTTTAACTGATATATATTATATAAATGTATTTTTAGTATACGGTGACTAATTTGGTGATAAAGGTTTATTTTTAGTTTGGTAATTAATTGGTAGTAAGAAGAAGATAGATTAGATATTCCTGTCTATGAACTATAAAGTTTGGCTAAATTTATATTCATTCATCCATATATTTTTTTCAGACCACCTGACTTGAAAATTTTCATCCAAAAAAGCAGTTCTGATAACAAAGAATTTTAATAACTTCATCAAATTATAATGTCCACTGTTAAGCCATTTTCTAATTATGGACGCCAAAGTCTTAAAAAAAGTGAATCAGAACGAAGAAAAGTAATTTGATCATTTTAAAATTTAATATGATTTTTCAAATATAATTTGAGTTGTCTTAAACTTAATCCTTCTAAGTTTGAATTAATTTGTTTTAATAAATCTAAACACTCTATTACTATTCCTCCTATTATCTTACCTGATTCTAAAACTCTTGATGTCTCTCATAAGTTTCGTGGTCTAGGTTTTATCTTTGATTCTACTATGTCTCTCTCTTCTCAGATTAATAGTGTTTTTAGAAGCTCTTACTTTCATCTACGTAGAATAAAAAAACTTTTGCCTTTTCTTGATGATCCTACTCTTCTCCTTCTTGTTACTTCATTAGTCTTATCTAGGATTGATTATTGTAACTCGCTCTACTATGGTCTTCCTGACTCTATACTCTATCCTTTAAGTAAAGCTTTTAACTCTGCTGCTCGTCTAGTTGCTCGTGCCCCTTTCTTCTCTCATATATCTCCATATCTTGTTCTCTTGCACTGGCTACCTATAAAATATAGAATAATTTTTAAAATTTGCACGTTCATGTATAAGTCTCAATATAAATTATTTCCTAAGTATTTATCAGATATATTAATTGAACCTAAACGCCCCGGTTTACGATCGTTTTCTTCTTCTCGCTTTTTCTTAACTCGTGTTAAACACTCTTTTGCCAAATCTGCTTTTGCTTTTTCTGGTCCTTTTCTCTGGAACTCTCTACCTACTTCTCTGACTACTTCTCCATCACTTGCGAAGTTCAGAGCGGATCTCAAGACCCATCTGTTTTTAAAATTCATTGAGGAGCGCTGTTGAACATCGCGGAAATAGCGCTTTATAAGCTAATTGATTGATTGATATTATTATTTTTGAACTCGCTTCAGGCATTAGTGTCTTAATTAATTATTTGATAGATTAAATAGATGTATCTGATGTCTATGTAAATAAAAAATTAAACTTTATGTACAGTGTTAATTTTCCTTAACAAACTCAGGGTTATTCAGATGTTAGAGGGGGTTTATCTTCAAGACATTATTCAGTGAGAATGGCACCTTTACCCCCTGAGCTACAAAATATTGGCAAGTACCGGCTCATTAAAACCATAGGTTTGTTTTTCTCTTTAATTTCATTTCAATCTACCATCATTTTTGTGATGATCATGTTTAATAATTCCTAATATTCTCAGGGAAAGGAAATTTTGCAAAGGTCAAATTGGCTAAACATTTGCCAACTGGTAGACAAGTATGTTGTTTGTTTATTGTTCCATATTCAAGTTGAAATTATTACAAAATGGTTGAACTTAATTTTTATTTAAAAATGAAAGGTGGCTATAAAAGTTATTGACAAAACACTTTTGAGTTCTACAAGCAAAGCTAAGGTAGCGATTTTAGTTTACATTGTAATCATTCATTTACATTCAATTGATAATTGGTTTGAATTAAGTTTTGCTTGTTAAATTTAGTAATTTTGTGCATAAACATGAATAGTTATTAAATGTGAATCGTTATAATGTGAGTTGTTGTTATTAGATGTGAATTGTTGTTGTTAAATGTGAATCATTGTTATTAAATGTGAATCATTGTTATTAAATTAGTTGTGGAGGGAGGTGCGAATAATGAAGACTTTAGACCACCCAAATATTGGTATCCACTTTATTTATTACAATCATCTGTCAATTAATTTAATGGATTTGTTTAATGTTGTCATTTCCAGTTTTGTCTTCACTATGGTCATTGTAATTTTTTCTAAATAATGATAGGTTCAAAAATTTAACCAATATTTTTATGTTATTCTATGTTGAAATAATTTTTCTATGTTTTAATTCATTGAAAGTGAAATTATTCCAAGTCATGGAGACAGATCGATACCTCTATTTAGTGATGGAGTACGCAAGTGGGGGTAAGCAATATTCTTGTGATGATGATTATGATTATTGTTATTTATTTATTATTATTTTTTTTATTTTATTCTTCATAATGCCACTCTGTCAAAAGCAGAGCTGCTTACATGTTATTCTGTATTTGGAATTTAACTTTTGTGCCACAAGGCTATACTATCCACAAAACATACAATGCACATGCACATTATGTATGCATGCACAGGCGCCGTACGTACGCGTATGACAGTCTTTGAGTTTCAGACAGAATATTTAAACCATGCCATCATGAAATAACCACGTGAGACATGACGCTTCTACCAACTGAACTAACTCAGTGACCATTATTATTATTGTTGTTATTATTAATATTCATATTTTTCCTTTTGCATCATTTTGTGGAGAATGGGGAATCCAGATCTCAACAAGAGTTCACAGATATTCAGCCCAAGACCTATCGGAGAATGTGTGCTTTTCCATCAATGCAATCTTTTGAATCTCAAAACTTGATGGGTGTCCGGGGAGTGTTTGCAGATGTTCGTCAATTTCATTTCTGACTGTACCCGGTTCGCCAACTATCATTGGGATTATTTTGTTTTAGGGCTCCACATTCTGCCTATCTCGATTTCCAAATCTCTGTATTTACTTTTTTTTCGGTTTCTTTGGTTGAAACGTTTGCATCATTTGGCATGGCAATATCTATTAGGTAGCCTATTTTATTTTGTCCTGAAAGATTATGTCAGGGCGGTTGGCCATAATTGTTCGGTCTGTAATTATAGGTGCACCCCATAAGATGCTGATGTGACCTACGTTTGTTTACCACCTTATTCGGGATACGAATATAATATTTTTTGCATACTTCTGCACCCAAAGTCTTACATATCATCCGGATTTTTTAATTTAAAAATTTGTTTTGATTAAACAACATCCTACCTCGGGGGAACTGGGTTTCTGGACGCTAAACGAAGATACTCAAGGAATTAAATGATCCACTATATATGGACCCACGTATGGGCTGACCCATTTTGGAGATTTGCCTTGCCATGATCTTGGGTACAGGTACCATACCTTGTCTCCCGGTCGTAGAGTCAGGACTTTGACCTTAGCATCAAACAATGACTTCCTATAAAGTGCTCCTGTCTTTAGCCTTTCCCGCGCCAATTGATGAGCTACTAATGACCGGTTGAGCACTTGTTTCACAAATTCATGGTAAGTTTCACCTAGGTTGGATTCTTTAGGTAATCGATACACCAGATCCACTGGCATCATGTTTTCTCTCCCTAAAAATAACCTATTTGGGGTAAACCCTGTCGCCGAATGTACGCTTGCCCGGTACGCTGCCATAACGTGTGGTAAATGTTCATCCCAATCACTCTGGGATTCGTCTACAACTTAGGCCGGCATTGAATTAAGCGTTTTATGGAATCGCTCTATCGCCCCATTAGATTGTACGGGGATGTCCTCAACTTTTCGATTCCCAAAGTATGTAAAAGCGTAGTAAATAGTTCGCTTTCAAACTCCCTAACCTGATCTGTGAGTATTTGCATCGGCATTCCAAACCTCGGAAAAATTTCTGTGGTTAAGACCTTAGACACTGTAGCTGCTGTGTGCTTTCGTATCGGAAATGCTTCTGCCCACTTCGAAAAATGGTCCAAAATCGTTAGTATAAAGATATGCCCCTTCTTCGATTTTGGATGTATGAAACATTTTGACGTGCACAGCCGTCAAGGGGATATGTAAATTCATATATCAGATGGCTACTTTTTAAAGCCAAACCATGCTGAGGAGTGCAGTTATTGTTAATGACAAGGTTTGATGTCTGCTTTTCTATAATAAATTCGTAGATTTATTTTGTCAGAAGAGTTAGTTGGTTTGACATTTTTATAAATGATTTGTTTTAAAACGCATTCGTTCGTTTTGTCGTTTGTGTTCATAGGATTCTTATAATAAAAGATGATATCAGTGTTTGGATTATTATAGCTCAGGTGCATTGGGCAGTTTATAATAAATCCAGTGCTTGTTGCGTTTTATTTTATTGTTTTCATAGTCTTTTGGAATGAATAATAATAGCGTTCACTTAATGATGATGATTGTGAGGGTAGCTACAATTATAAAACTTGTGTTAGTGATGATTATGATCCTGGTGGTGACAATGATGTTGTTTATGTTGATGATTGTGATAGCTGCAAATGAGGATTCAGTGATGACAGCTTGATAATGATGGTGGTGATGACAGCAGTGATATAACGAGTTGGTTGATGAAGTGATGATGAATATAAGAATGGCTGATCAATTCAAACAGGTGAACTTTTTGATTATCTGACATCTAATGGGAGATTAAAGGAGAAAGAAGCTAGGATGAAGTTTCGACAGGTACGTCATAAGAGGGTCGTCAATATTTGTGATGACGATGATGATGTTGACTGCGATGGTAAAAATTATGGTTTAAAAAAGCGTTGCAATGATGTTGAAGGCTGAGATTACTAGTTTAATAATAATGTTGATAAATTAATTAAAATGATAATAATAAATTGTTGGTTGATAAAAAATTTGAAAAACTGTTATTGTTATCATTAGATTCTCTCCGCTGTCCATTATTTCCATCAGAAAAACATTGTGCATCGAGATTTAAAGGTAAGAACTTGTACACTTTTTTGTACAACCATTCTATTGTTCCCATTCGACCAGTTATAAATACTCAGTCACACAAATATGACATATATAACCATGCACTCCCACACGCTTATTAAATATTATATGTTTGATACTTAATTTTTATGGGTTTCTGTAGTTTTATTATGTGTGTGTGTATATATGTATATATATATATATATATATATATATATATATATATATATATATATATATATATATATATATATATGAGGAGGACGTTTCCCACAAACGCTGCAACTACAGTTTGTGGGAAAACTGGTACAAAACGTCAGCATGAACGGGACACTTGGTGGTGGAATGACAGTGTACAAAATGCAATAGCTGAAAAGAAAGTTGCATACATAAATGGCAAAAATTAAAGTCTGTTGATGACAATAAAATTTTCCATGAGAAGAACAACTATGCAAGACGTCAAGTTGCACTGGCTCGGACAGATCAGTGCAGAGAGTGGCTCACTAACAGCAAAGGTGAACAAATGAAATCTCTGTATCATATAACAACACAGGCAAAGCGTACGAAAAAAGACATAGTTGGTGCCTTATGTATCAAAAACGACAATAAGATGGTTTTTGAACAAGATGAGATCAAGCTACAGTGGAGAGAATACTTCTACCGTCTGTTAAACGAAACAAATCCCATCAATGTTAACTTAGACGCTCCACCCATCGAAGGTCCGATTGCAGACATCACTGTAGAGGAGCTTACAGAAGCTCTGAAAGCTATGAAGGATGGAAAGGCAGCGGGGCCCTCTGGACTCACAAATGACATTATCAAAGCATTTGGTACTGAAGGTATCCAAACGTTACTACAACTTTGCCGTGAAATCTGGAGAAATTGCTCAATGTCGACTGAATGGAACAATAGCATGACAGTTCCGCTATACAAAGGCAAAGGTGATCCATTTAACTGTTCATCATATCGGGGTATACGTCTGTTAGAACACTAACTGAAAATTGTCGAGAAAATCATTGAGAGAAGATTAACGTCGTGCATCACAATCGGAAATTATCAATTTGGTTTCTTAGTGGGGAAATCAACAATTGATGCAATTCACATCTTTCGGCAACTGCAAGAGAAGTACCTCGCAAAGCATCAACAACTATCACACATTTTTGTAGACCTTGAAAAAGCATTTGATCGAGTTCCCCGTGAAGCAATCAGGTGGAGTCTACGTCGACAACTCATTCCAGAATATCTTGTTTGACATGTGATGGAAATGTATACGAATACTAAGACTCTCGTCAGCACAACGGTTGGAAACACAGATGCATTTGACATCGGCGTTGGAGTTCACCAAGGCTCGATTCTCAGTCCATTGTTTTTTATAACTGTGATGGAAGAAATCACAAAACCGATACGCACTGGTGACATTTGGAATCTAATATATGCTGATGATATCGTTTTAACAGCCACGTCTGAGCAGAATGCAGCACAGATGTTTGAAGATTGGAACACCAGACTCGTCGATCATGGATTCAAAGTCAACATCAGCAAAACCAAAGCAATGAACACTGGTGAACCCATCCAATCCACAGCTACTGGACGATGGCCCTCTTCAGTTTGTAAAGCTGGTGTAGGTAACAATTCAATCAAGTGTCAGCAGTGTAACCAGTGGTGTCACAAACGTTGTTAAAAAATAATTGGTACTTTATCTAAAGTGTCCAATTTTGTTTGTCCTGCTTGCATCAATCCACAACAACAAATTTGAAAAAGCACTGTTTTTGAAGCCTATTAAGGTAGAGAAAGTCACATCGTTTCAATATCTAAAAGGATGTTCTGGATTGTACTGGAACAGCTGAAGCTGCCGTTCGAGCACGCATACGTGCAGCCTGGAATAAATGACATCTCTTTGTCTCTATATTGATGCGGCGTGACATCCCACTACCACTACGATCAAGATTTTATAAATCTGTGATACGTCTGGTCTTGTTATATGGTGCCAAAACATGGCCAATGACAACCAAACTGGAACAACAGCTTCAACGAACCGATATGAAAATGCTCCGATGGATGCAACGAATTAGTCTGAATGACCACATCAAATCTTCCGAAATCCTGCGTCGTGCTGGTTTAGATGATATAAAGGACGAATGCCGGCAACACCGTCTGCGGTGGTTTGGTCATGTCAAACGAAGGGGAAACAGTGCCATAACTTCTCTTGCAGGTGTTGAAGTACCTGACACACGTTCCAAAGAAGTCCTGGTCGCAAACAATCGAGCAAGACATGAAAGCTCTGAATTTAAATGAAATGGATACAACTGATCGTCTAATTTGGCGCAAAAAATTGATAGCAAAGAAAACAACGTCTTATCTCGGGGAAACTGGGTCTTTAGACGCTAAACGAAGATTGATTGATTGATTGATATGAGGAGGACGTTATTGATCAAACACCAGTTTGAACTGTTAAGTGGTGAATAAATAGTTTCAAAGGATGGACAAATTGCAACCCGCCAGGCCATTTTTTGTGGCCAGCACCATGATCTCCTAAACATTTGCGCAAATAATGTTGTATTTTCGTCATGTTATTACTCTTGCCTTGTCTGAGAACGTTTCAATTTTCCACTTTTCAAAACTTATCCAATGTTTTGGTCCACAGGCTTTTACAAACAAATTTTCTTGTTTGAACATAAATAAATCTAAAAACAGTCAGCACTGAGTGATTGCTTTTTAAATGAAAATAATCTTAAACCAAAACTAGTCTGATTCCACATTTAAAATTTATATAAAAAGCGTGAACAATTACAAATATGTATTACTTGTAACTGAAGTTGATGTAAAAAGATGTAACTTATTTTTATTAACATCTAAAAAGTTGTAAAGCATATTTTTATTTCTATATGTAAATATATGTATACATCATTTGTGTGTGTCTTCGATAATGATTTTTGTACCATCAAGATATTATTACACATCTATCATTATGTATGTATATGTATGTGTGGCCATTTAAAATGATCATCAAATATTAAATGTTGAATGTCTGTAATTATTTTTCAACATTGTCAGTCGATATATAACGCAAGGTTGTTTCAAGTTTGTTATTTTTTATAGGTTGGAGCGAAAATGTTACAGCTCTGTAAATATAAACTAAAGTTGTATAATGATAAAGCATTTTGAAGCAACTATGCAAACCTTGCTTTATAAGCAGTTATTTTTTATCATTTTACTATAATGCAGGCAGAAAATTTACTGTTGGACAAAGATTACAATGTAAAAATTGCTGATTTTGGCTTCAGTAATGAGTTTTGTCCTGGTAGTAAGTTGGATACATTTTGTGGCAGTCCACCTTACGCTGCTCCTGAGCTTTTTCTTGGTTAATTCAAGTTATTTTTACAATTTCAAGTTGATTTTTTTCGGCATACTGTTAGCGTGTTTTGATATTTTGATTTATTGCGTAACTATGAATCCAGGGAAGAAGTACATAGGACCTGAGGTTGATGTTTGGAGCTTAGGGGTCATCTTATATACACTGACCACTGGTGCACTACCATTTGACGGTTCAAATTTGAAGGTAATATTTCATGAAGATCTTGATTTAATTTTCTGACCTTTGTTTATTTTTGTCTCTAAATTATACAGGAATTAAGGGAGAAAATTGTGAAAGGCAAATTCAAGGTGCCTTTTTTCATATCAACTGAGTGCGAGAGTTTATTGAGAAAATTTCTCGTCACCAATCCTTTGAAGAGGATTTCTCTGGAGGTTAGAAACTTAGAGCGGTATTGACATTAAATGCTATAACATAACGTAAAGGAATAATAAAAGGCGCAAACTATAAGTAACCATGTACATAAAAATGGTTAATAACATCAAAAGAGAAAAAAATTTGCATAAAATAATCTTGTATGAAAGTTAAAATTATAAATACATATTAAAAAACCAAATACTAAAATTTACATTAAAAATAATTTAAACTGAATGCCATAAGACTAGTGAAAAAATTCAAATTTTAAGAGCGTAAGAAATATGTAAAAATGCCTGATAACATAAGAAAAAACATGAGATTTAAAAGAACGTAAAATTCAAACAAAAATTTACTTAGGAAACTAGATATACAGATATCTTACTTTCAAACAAACTATATATATATATATATATATATATATATATATATATACAACAACACACGTTTAGACGACATTTTCCCCGAGATCGGGGGGTTGCCGATATATATATATATATATATATATAATATAGTTTATATATATATATATAAACAGTATATATAAATAAACAAAAATATATATATATAGTTTATATATAGTTTATATATATATATATAATATAGTTTAGATGATGAATTTGTTAAAATTGATTTTTTCAATTCTGAGGTTGCTATGAAGGACAAATGGGTGAACCAGGGATATGACGGCACGGAGCTGAAGCCCTACTCTGAACCAGCTGATAAAATTAATGAAGAAAGACTGGGTTTGTTTAGCCCATTCATTTATTTAACCGTTAATTTTTTATAATTCTTCCTGTCATGTTGTCTGTCTTACAATATTTCCACTTTCGATACGCTTGGCCAGCCGAAGTTTTAAGGGCAGGTGTATTTTGGAATAACCTATCCCATTAGTGTAAGTGTTATTCAATAAGCGTTAATTAAATTTATATTTTATTAAATTAATTAACCGAATTTAATTCAATTTCAGTTGAATAAATGACGTGATAAGCTTGTCTCTTTGGTAAAATTTTACAAAAAAACGTGAAACCTAAAAGTGTGACGTTTTTTTTTACTAAAATGCTTTGGCGAATAAATTTATATTATTTACAATAAATGCGAAAATTTCCCGATTACATTGCAAGAATCTATCAGCAGACCTAGTTAAGTTAATGAACTAATGAATTAGATTGAATAATAAATGTAATTAGTAAATGTAAACAGTAAAAGTACTGTAAAGTAGAATAAAAGGTTTTTAAACTTTAAACTTTTTTCATTTATTCATTAATTCATTTATTCATTCATTAATTAATTCATTCATTCATTAGAGCTTGCAAATTGCATTTGCCACTGTCCATTTGTCAAATTTAATGAGTCGTTTGCAATTGGCTTCTTCTAACGTTTTCATTCATTCATTTTCATTCTCCATTATTTATTTGACCGACTTATTCACCCGACCCAGATCACACAAACATCATGCACACATCATCGCATCATGCAAACATCATCACATCATGCAAACATCATCATATCATGCAAACATCATCACATCATACAAACATCATCACATCATGCAAACATCATCACATCATGCAAACATTATATNTGATGAGCAGACATTTATGGGTCAACATGGGCTTCTCAAGGACAGAAATCATCAACTCGATCAGTATGCACCTCTACGATGATATCCTGGCTACCTACCTTCTACTGGGGATTAAAGTTCCACTTGTAAAATAATCCAATTGTATTATTTAGTGATCCTTTGTTTGAATGATTGTTTGAAATGTTTGCTAAGCCATTAATTGGTCAATTAAATGTTTGTTAACTATTAATTTATCAATTTAGTAATTAAATTGTTCATTCGATTTAATGAATATATGAATGAATGAATGAATGAATGAATGAATGAATGAATGAATGAATGAATGAATGAATGAATGAATGATTGAATGATTGATAAATTTTCTAGTGTATTAGAAAAAACAATGTTGTTAGTGTACGTGGAAATGTTTTATAATTTGATGAACAGTTGGACAATAGTTCATCATACACATGGAGCAACATATCCCTCGGCCGTTCCAACACAACCATCAACCCGTCCACAAAAAATTCCAACCTTCTAAGTGCTGGGATAAACAGAGTTTTGAACCCGGGCACGATCAGGACTCCTTCTCATCCTGCCACAGTGGCCTTAACAGAGGAAGCTGACAGCAAAACAAATAATGCAAATGACATCAATTTCAATAAATTCAATAAAGAAACTAAACAAGTTGTTTTTTCTCTTTTATAGTGTACAAAATATCACAAATATAGAAACGAAAATAAATATTGTCAGCAGGTTGTGCCGGCAAGTCCATACAAGAACAGGAATGCAGGCTTTTTCGATCAAATCATTGTGCCTGACCACAAGCCTCAGCCACAAACGAAAGGATTGTTCAGTCGCTTTCGAAGTCACAACAACAACAATAATAACCTGCAGCATCAACATCAACAACAGCAGCTACAACAACAGCAATATCTTCAGCAGCAGCAACAACAGCTGCAACATTATCATCAGCAGCAACATAAAGATGAAAAGCATTGTTTGTTTACGGTAGGGGAAGGCAGCGTTATAACAAACAATGCTAGCAATAACAACAACATCAATTACAACAACTATAATATTAACAATAACAATTATGTCTATGATAATTATAGCAGAAATAGCAAATTTGTAGCTCCTGAAAATCAAAAAAGTGTTCTACCACTGAATTCTGGCAGAAGGCAAGGAAGTTTTGATAATGCTCTGGTTAAAGAAGGTTACTGTCTCATTTTATCATCTCATTAACAACAACAACACTTTTAAATTAATTACATTAACATAACTTCAAATTAATCACATTAACAACAGCATCTTCAAATTAATCACATTAACAACCACTACCTCCATTTAACAATTACTTGAAATTAATCACATTAACAACAACAACTTCAAATCAAATTACATTAACAGTACTTCAAATAAATTGCATTAACTACAACTTCAAATCAATCACATTAACAGCTACTTCAAATTAATTACATTAACAGCAATTTTATGAACGGCTGATTTGTCTGCTTTATGGCATAATTTAAAATTTGAATGATTTATTTAGATTTGTTTGATGATAATGTATCTACATTGTAAGATATACTGAATAGTAAGTTAGGCCAAAAGCTGAATGGTCGATCCACTATTTGGCTGAAGCTGAAGGCCGAAATTACTATTAAACTCACTCACTCACTATTTTGAAGAAAAAATTTTTAGAATGACAAACAAGCTATTGAAAAAACAGTAGGCTATTTATATCTATTCAACAATTCTTCATCGAGACATATTCAACCCCTTGTTCAAAATAAATTTCTTGCTGATAATATTCTACAATATTGTACTGGGACCAAATAAGCGATGGCTTAAACTGAAGTTGCACTATTCGGCTATATGGCCGAAGTCGAATATTAAATTGTGCCGTAATATTCCGCCAGGCCAAACATTCGATGCTTCTCTACTAAATGCCGATAAATAGTGTGAAAGGTGATGGGTGAATATATCCATGATTAGCATTCACTTAATGTAATCAGCCTCATAAAATTATCATCATTAAAAAACTTCATGATGATGATCATCATCGTCTCCATTTGACGACAAGGTACTCCGGAAGCAGAACCCTTTACAAGAATTACTTCATTCAGAATGCCGACGTCTAACTCTGCACACCAACATGCGAACTTTGTGGTGGGTGCTGGTAGTAGTGATATTGATGTTTTGGCGGGAGATAAAATGAAAAGTTATGAAGAATCATCAATTGGGGACAGAAATAAAGTTTGTTCATTTTTTTATAAGAGATTTCAATAAACATTTAGTATCAGTACGATTATTTGATGTAAATGAACATATTCCATATGCGTGTCATAGGGGTCCGCAACCTTCAGACCGGTGCCGGCTATTCGACTAACCAAGAAGTTGGACAACAGAATAGTCATGGAGTCTTCCATTGAATGTGATTCAGATGATGTCAGTAAAAATAAAAAAGAAATAATGAACAACAGTGATATGGATGAATTGGTTGAGGATGATCTCGCACCTGCCAAAACATATGTGTCCGTAGTCTTCACTTTTTTTTTATTTTGGCATCATTTATTTTGTTTGTCTTTTTTTTGACACACACCACACACACACACACACACACACACACACACACACACACACACACACATATATATATATATATACTTACTGTTGGCGCTTTTGAGATCTTTTTTAATATAAATTTTTATTCAATTGTATATATATATTTAAATGTATATATATATATAAATATATATATATATATGTATATGTATATATATATATATATACATATATATATATACCTGATGAATTACATATAACAATATCAAACACCTGATGAACTACATATACCAATATCACTCACTAACTCTATTGTACTGATTATGGTAAAGTTTACTGAAAAAAGCTTTTATGTAAATATATATATATATATATATAAAATGCAGTCTATAGAAATTTTATTATTTATTTGAATAAATTGAATAATATATTTTTATAATATAATATAATAATATATATATATTTTTGTGTGTGTGTGTGTGTGGTGTGTTTGTGTGGGTATGGTTGTGTCTTTGTGTGCCTGTGTGTAAGTATAAATGAATGAAAAATAAATTTTACTTTTACTTATTCAAAAATTTTCAATTTTGCACATAAACTATTTTAACGTGTTGATGATTGTTAATATCAGATTAATGAAGCCTGCATTGAAAACGAATTCAAGTCTAACAGGAAAACCTGAACTCTCCGGGGTTTTATCACCATGGTGAACATGATTGTGCTGTATTGTATATTGCCTTGCACAGAATTGTTTTATATTGTTTTGTTTTATATTGTATTTTATTGTACTAATTTTTTTATTGTGTTGTATTGTAGACTTATGATAGACTATATATTGGTAAGGGCCAAACATAGAAAGTATGTGAAGAATGTGAAGGCGATACCTGGTATGCTGCAGCATAGTATGGTTGTGATGGATATGACATCAAAAGAAATGGGGAGGAGGAAGAAGGATAAGTTTGTAGCAAAGAGAAAGACATGGAAGTTGCAGGATGCAGAGGTGAGGAAGGCATTTGAAGTGAAGGTGGCTGAAAATTGGGAGAGTGGTAAGGATGGAGATGTTTGGGAGAGATACAGGGACTATGTGTTGGCTACGGCAGATAAAGTATGTGAATGGACGAAAGGAAAGTGTAGGCATGGTGAGACGTGGTGGTGGGATGAATATATAAGAAGGATTTTGGAGGTCAAGAAGGAGAGGTTTAGGGTATGGAGAAGGAACATGACGGTGGAAGCGGAGTCTGAGTATAGGAAGGTTAAGAAGGTTGCAAAACAGGCAGTGGCAACTGCAATGACGAAAGCATCAAATAGGTTAATGAAGGAAATGGAATTTGATGTGAGTTTGAGGAAAATGTTCAAAGTAGCAAAGCAGTCAATGAGGGATAGGAAAGATGTTATAGGGAATGGATGTGTTTGGGATGGATCTGGCAAGTTGTGCATAGATGAGGAGGAAAAAGCTCAGGTGTGGAAAGCTCATATGGAAAGGTTGATGAATGAAGAGAATGAGTGGGATGGAGATGTGGAATCCGCGGTCACACACGGACCTATAGAGAAGGTGACGATGGAGGAAGTAGAGAAAGCAGTTAGAGAAATGAAACTAGGTAAGGCGACAGGGGTTTCGGAAGTGGCGGCAGAACATATTAAAGCGAGTGGGGTGATAGGAATTGAAGTTATGATGAGAATTGCTAACAGTTTGTTTGATGATGAAGGTATACCTGAGGATTGGCGACACAGTGTGTTGGTGCCGTTGTATAAGGGCAAAGGAGATGTGAGAGATTGTGGGTCATATAGGGGTGTGAAATTACTAGAGCACGGAATGAAGGTAGTGGAGAGGGTGCTTGAGAAGAGGTTGAGAAATATGGTGACAGTTAATGAAATGCAGTGTGGGTTTATGCCTGGTAGGGGAATGGTGGATGCGTTTTTCATGGTGAGAATGTTGCAGGAGAATTATAGAAAGAAGAAACGAAGATTGTACATGTGTTTTGTGGATCTAGAAAAGGCTTTTGATCGAGTACCGAGGAAGGTCATTGATTGGGCGTTGAGGAAGAAAGGAGTGAATGAGAGACTTGTTAAAGCTGTGATGCAGCTTTATGAAGGGGCAAAGACAAAGGTGAGGGTTGGAAGGGGGATGTCGGACGCTTTTAGTGTTAAGGTAGGAGTGCATCAAGGATCAGTGTTATCACCGTTGCTGTTTGCAATTGTGATGGATGCTGTGTGTGGAAACATAATGGAAGGGTTGTTATTTGAGATTTTGTATGCAGATGATTTAGTCTTGATGGCTGATAGCATGGAAGAATTGCAGTTAAAATTTGACAGATGGAGAAGTGTTATTGAAAAGAAAGGGTTAAAAGTTAATATTGGTAAGACGAAGGTAATGGTGAGTGGGGAAGGTGGGGAGCGAGTGATAAGTAAAATAGATCCCTGTGGGGTATGTGACAGGAGAGTGAAGGCTAACTCGGTATTGTGTATAGGATGTCAAAAACGGGTGCATAAGAGATGTAGTGGTGTGAGGGGGGCACTGAAAAAGGTGGAAGGCACGTTCAAATGTAAGAAATGTGTTCATGGTGTGATTAATAGGACGGACGCAAGGACGGGGCTGAGTGGTGGTATTGAAAGAGTGGAAAGCTTTGTTTACTTAGGGGATAAGCTGAACGCGGATGGAAGATGCTTGAGCGCAGTTACGGCTAGAGTTCGTGTGGGATGGATGAAATTTAGGGAACTGGGTGGGGTATTGTGTGGAAAGAAATGGTCAGTGAAGATGAAAGGGAGGGTATATAAAGCATGTGTGAGAGCAGCGATGGTATATGGTGGTGAAACTTGGGTGTTGAGGAGAGAGGAGGAAAGTGTACTGCAGAGGGCTGAAAGACCTATGGTGAGGATGATGTGTGGGGTTAAAGTGAAAGATAGGAGGAGTAGTACAGAGCTGATGTCAATGATGGGACTGAATGAGGACATTGTGACATTGATAAGGAGATCGAGATTGCGGTAGTATGGACATGTGTTGAGAAGGGATGAAAGGGTCGGGATTAGGCGAGCGTTGGAGTTCGAGGTTGAAGGAGTGGTAGGAAGGGGTCGTCCGCGATTGGGATGGAGAGAGCAGGTGGAGAAGGACAGGGTGAAAGCGGGGTTGCGTGATACTGAGGCGAGTGACAGATGTGGATGGCTTCGAGGGGTATTTCGGTTTCATCATAGGTAGCCAAACGGCAACCCCCGATCTCGGGGAAAATGTCGTCTAAACGTGTGTTGTTGTTGTTGTTGTGGTATTGTAGACTTGTAGAGCGTCTCTATTGAGTTATCTCCAGAGGCGCTAATTATGCTTCGTTATGTTGAAAAAATGATGTTTCGGCCGGCTTCTGAAGACCTGACGACTAATGTTAGTATCGACTTTTAGGTCAAGCGGCAATGAGTTCTAAATTTTAGCTGCTTCAACCATTGTGTCGGATGAAAAATATCCGACTTAGGCCCCTCAAAAAATTCCGACTCCTTAAATGGATGATAAACAGGATGTCTGCGTTTTTCTGATTTCAGTCGATTTCTTTAAGGAACATACGAAACTTTCCAATTAGACAGTTTTTTTTACCATGAAAACTATTTTGAATCGTATTCTGTCCTTCAGCGATAGCCAGTGAAGTAATCAGAAATTTTGTCAAATTTATAGACTCGAGCAGTTAGTCTAGGGGCAGACCTCAAAGCCGATTGCCAGTTGACTTTTTACACACCATACAGAACGGAATTTTGGTGATCATACTGTGTACATTCAAGGCTGTACACATAACCAGATTTCTTGTAGACTCTTCTGAGAGATAACGTATGATCATATCTTATTTTATGAAGCTGGTAAAAGGATCATTGTCAGAGACGTTTTCGATCATCTTTCGTAGGAAGGCCTGGGCCTAGAACTACGCCAAGATCAACAACTTGTTTATTGAGGTTATTCAAATAAATTTCGTTATATTGTTGAGTTTTAGTCTATTTGCTGACATCCACTCTTGTGTTGAATTGCACTGTATTACACTGAGTTGTGTTGTATCTTATAGTATAGTAAACCCTTTGACGCTCGTTACTACCTATACCAATGTTATAACTTCGAAAGATCTTTATATTTCCATCACCAGTGTTGTAGCTTCAAACGATCGTCATGTTATCGTTATTTCGTAGGTTCAATATTTTCGATAGATGAACACAACTGCTTCAAACGCAAACTTTGTTGAACGTTTATTTGAATGCCAACAGTAATAGAAACACTAAGCTAATCCAACTAACTACTGAAATCACAATTACAACTTCGCATCAAACCTCTCTTCAAACCTCTCTTCTTCCTTCGCTATTTAACCTACTTAAACACAAGAATTCTTAAAATCCAAATCCAAAGATTATAAATATAGCAAAGATAACAATAATAACGAATAATCATAATAACAAATAATATAGCGCAATTTGACCATTGGAGCGGTTACAACAATAGTATTATGTTGTATCGTATTGTATAGTATTGTATTGTACTGAATTGTGTTGTACTGTGCAGAATTGTGTTGTAAAGTATTGTATTGAATGGTATTGTGTTACATTGTACAACTCTTCTTATGACGTCGATGACGTCGATGATTGTTATTATCATGGTGGATTAATTATGGTGAAGAAGATAATGGTTATTTTAATCATGAAACCAGGGCCAGGGTGGTACTGAGGATGATGATGATTATTATTATAGTGTTATAATAGTGTTGTTAATTATGTTGGTTTTATTGATACTTTTTTGAAAGTGTTGAGAGCCAGCAACGTTCATCCCTACGCAGGAAATCCAGCAATAATCAGCAGGGCATCCATGCTTCTGCATCCTATTCCACTCCACAATGCGTCAACAACTATGAAATTTCTCCATCAACTCGTTCCAACAAGACAATTTATCCTCCTTCACAACAACAACATTTGCAATACAGCTCCAGTAGAAAACAATTTGGCTTTCGTCAACAGCAACAGCAAGAGGAATCAGCAGAGTTGCACAGTGGCAATCGTCTTACTCAACAAGAGAAACAACTGCAAGAATTATTTCAATCACAACTTCAGCAGTCTTACAACCCACAACAACGCCAACAATTTCTTCAACAGCATCAACTAAACCAACAACAAAGTCGACCAAATTTTTCTCAATTCAAAGCTAATAACAACATTATTTCATACGATACCAACTCTAGTTACGTGACCCCCAATGTTAAGTCATTCATCAACCAACATCAATCATCTCAACAATCTCTGACACCTCAACAGCAAACACCACAACAGCCAACACAACAGCAACCACAACAACCACCACCACATCAGACACAGCAACAAGCAGCAGCAACAACAGCGCAACAACTTCAACCGCAACAAAATTCTCCAGCTCCATCTAACTTGCTTCGAAATATAAGCGGTCGACGAACAGTTCATGCCGGGACGGTGCACGATCGCAAGAAGCTGGAAGCCGCGCTGGAGGGTGTTAGCAAAATAAAATTTGATGGAGATATATTCGGGAGTGCTTGCGATGCTAGGATTGGATGGATTGACAAAAAAAAAAGTTCCGAGAAAGAGGAAATTAAAGTGAGAAAGCCCGAGGATGGATCCAAGCAAGCGGTTGATGCTGCCTCTACAAACGTCAAACCTGCCAAATCGACCATCGGCAGGAGTGGGAGATTTTCCTTCCTCAATAAGCTGGCTTCTAAATTAGGAAAAAGTTATTACTTATATTTTTCCTTTGTAAATTTGCCTAAATTTACCTAATTTTATTTTGATATTTGATATCTAAAGCATGGTTGAAAATTTTTGTTGCAGATAAACAATAGAAAATTAGTTTCATTCGTGCTAGTGGTTGGGACCAGATTATGCCGGATTTTACAGATTTTATACAACGAATCATTTTTTAATTTACTTCAAAATGGTTTTATACGTTGAATGCTATCTTATGCGTGTATATATATATATATATATATATATATATATAATACAATATATATATATATATTATATATATATATATATATAATACAAATTTTTTGTACATACAAATATTTAAATATTTTTTTCATGATTCACGTAGACTCTCTTGTTTGTATTCCAGTTATATTTTCAATCATCATGTTTTCCACTCTTACATAAACTTACGTTTACACACACACACACACACACACACACACACACATATATATATATATATATATATATATATATATATATATATATGTATAATATATATAATATAACATGTGAATTCAGTGTTTACTACAATTTTAGTTACTATTGTAGACAATATTTATTTTTTGTGAACAGTGAAACCGTTTAATTTTGTATCCATACTTGATTGGTTCTACATTATTTTCATCATCCCTTTTTATTCATATTCTTCATTATTTATGTCATTTTTATTATTATTATTATAATTATGTTATAATTTTTATTATTTTTATTATTGTTTTTTATTTTTCCGATTATCGTTCATTGGATTATTTTTCATTTAAGTCACTATTATGTTGGTTGAAATAATTTCTTGTTGCTCATAATTTAACGCTACCTGAGGGCGTTGCATCGACCCTCTTCATCCTTACAGCTTCAGTCCGCCACGATCTTTAAAATATTAATTCTATTTTTTTTTAAGTGTATTAACTTGTGTGAACTAAAATTTATAAGCGCTTATTAACATACTATAACACACACACACACACGCGTGCACACAAACACACATACTACATACGCTCAAAACACAAACTACTACAAACAGCCTCACAACTATATTTTCAGTCAACACGGGGCCAGCTACGATCATTCTGATTGCCTTTGTGCTGTTTTTTGCTACATATATATTTGTTATGTATTGTATATTTTCGCACCAATACGATTATTGTATTTTAAATAATGGTTATTTTCGTCACATCAATACTACTTTATTTGATGTATTGTAATTAATTCCAGCCAAAATTAATGAAGCAATCGTCATTATCATCGTCGTCGTTATTATATTCATTAGGCAATCCAGTTATCAGTCATTTACATTTTCACATCATTCATTTTCATCTCCGCTTTTGTAATAATTTATACTAACATCATCATCACATACGTAGATCCTCATCACATTCATCATCATTATTACGTAAATCAGATACATACATCATCACATATGTCATTATTTCATACACATCACATGAATCCTAATTATCATCAGATACATTACCGTCATCACCAAAAATATAACATCATTATTACATACATCACCATCGTCATCAGATACATTACCATCATTAGCACATACGTAATCATCATTAGCAAGAGTCTTGATGTTGTTTTCCTACAAGTATAAATATTTGTTTTGATTTTGTGCCTTTCTTTCGTTTATTTTTATATTTAAGCGTAATTTTAATCATCGGCTGATGAAGATAATGATAATGCAGACAAATTAAATATTTAAAAAATAAATTATTGTAATGATGAAATCATATTTTAGCCTTCATTATTTTGCTAGTTGCAAATTTTATCCAATAGTGAGCAACTGTTTTATTATTTTATTGAAGTAATTAATTTCATATTTTGATCGTCGACATTTTTATTATTTAACAGAGAATTTTCAATTATTTATTAATATGTATTTTCGTGAAAATCTTTATCTGAATGAAGGACAAACTAAATAGTTCTTTTACAATATATTTGATAACTTAGTAGGCTACTTGAACTTATGAACTCCATCATGAAACTATCATAAGTGCAGTTCTAAGCATGTGTTTATTAGTTTTTTGATGCTCACATTTCATCCATGCGTGTTCTTGTCCTCTAATATTAGTTTTCCTACATGTACACGTCTTTCTTCATACCTCTACATATTTCACGCAAAGAAAATGACAATGCCTTTGTTACGAATACATTTCAATGTTTTCACAGGTCGTGCGTTTCAATTGCAACCATGTTTCATTCTTCCCCTGGGTAAGCTTCTCCAACTCCAACTCCAACCATGTTTTCATAATTTTCTGGTCTATCTCCTTCAACTCCAGCTATATTTCCATGTTTTTCTGAAACATCTCCTTCAATGCAATCATATTTCCATATTTTTCTAGTACATCTCCTCCAACTCCATCCATATTCTACCTATTATTTAGTCAATCTCTTCAATCTTCTTTTCTTTAGTTGTTAGCATTTTTAAAATTGATGAAATTTTTTTAGAATTGATTTCGACGTTAAAAGGAATCAGAAGAAAGTTTTCTTTTTTGTTTAACCTATTTAATGATAAAATTATTTCATTGATATGTTATTCAGTAGATGGCATTTTATTTAACAGGACTGGACGATTTAACAAAATACAAAGTCTACGAATTTTAATTAGTTTCGATTGAAATATTTTTTATTACGGTGTGTTTACAATGGAGACTCCGGAGAGGACTTTTTGATAGCCGAACGGAGCCGGATAGTTAAGAAAGATATCAGTCGGATACCGTTGCTAGATGTCTTTTAAATAACTTTAATTACTGAACTATTCACAAAACGCCTGAATAAGTTGCCTTTCTTAATTTTATGTTAATTTTACTTTTTCCACAACGTAGAAAAAGGCCCTGTATATCCGGTGCATGGAGATTTATAAAATTAAACTTCAGAAAATATACATTAGTGCTTATATTATTAATATTAAGCATGCTAGGGGTAGGCAAACATTTTACTGTGAGGGCCGCGTTGAAAACTATTTCTGCCGGACTGAGGGCCGCAAGTTGACCGGTGGGTTTTACAACATAAAGAACATCCAACATAAACTTGTTGACTGGGGGGAAATTTTCACAAACTTGTTTTTTGAACATTTTTCTGGGCTCACGATAGGACCAACATTTTCACGGGAGGGGAGCCGATTTTTTTGTTGATGGGCTTATAATGTCAACTTTCCTTTCAAAAACACTACTTTTCCGTTAAAACAACGACTTTCACTAACGTTTAACACCAATAACGTTCATAATGGGGGCCGCCCCCTTAACGGTGGCGATGTTGGTTAACATCAATTGTGAAACAAGAAATAAAAAAAAGCTAAATATATAATATACATATATGAATAAATTAAATAATTAATATTAGAGAATTTATACGGCGCAATTTAATACCACACAAAGGCGTTTCCAGTTTCGCCACTGCGGGGAGCAACATTGTGGCTGACTTAAAATTAGAATTATTCTTGTCATTATTTATTTTATTAAAATTAGAATAATATACAGTTTTCTTATTCATTCTCGAGTATATAGGACCCTATTTCGATTTTTCAATTATCTTCAGTAGTTGTTGCAGTTTATAATAGAGACTTTCGTTCGTCAATGTTTATATGTACGGAAAACAGAATAGTATACACCTAATTCCAGATGATCACAGTCCGCACCAGTTTTGTTCTCGTAACACCGGCATCAGCAATCACAACAGCGCTTTATTAATAATGATAAATATATAACATAAATTATAACACACAAATATATCATATTATTTATATTGTTATTGTCGTTATTGTTATAAAATAAAATAGCCAGCCATGGAATCAGTTGAAATCAGAAATAAAGTTACGTGTTTATTGCTAAAAATAAAGCACGACAGCGTAAAAACTATGCGTCAGCATGCAGGATATTACAAACAATTCAATAAGTAATAATGGATTTATGTTGTTGATGTTGTCAAATCACATGCTCATTCAGTAGTTACCGGCGTTTTATTAGTAAAATGGTTAGTTGTATGAAGCATGAATGTAGAATAAACAATATATATATATTTCCGGGTTGTTGTGTTTGTAACAAAGTTTTTTCAAGTTTTCGAACAAATTTTTATCGATATTATTCAATTTATTAAAATTAATAATAAGATTTTTAATTATTTTAGACTATGCATTTACATAAAAACTTTTTTCGGTAACCTTTAACATCATCAGTGTAATAGAGTTTGTGATATTGTTGTATGTAGTTTATCTGGTATTTATAGTATTCTTTACAAAGGAACTCAAAGTTCTATTGTTTCTTTGTGTGAGTAATTTCTTTATTGATAGGATCGTTGCAGCCTGTTGACTTTGTTGGAAGGTTTGTTACAGCCTGTTACACACACACACACACACACACACACACACACACACACACACACACACACACCACACACACACACACACACACACACACACACATATATATATATATATATATATATCGGAAAATCACTAAACACGTCTGTTCTTCAAAGTTTGGTTTCCTCTCTCATTTTTTCCAGACTGGACTATTGCATTAGTCTTTTTTTTAGTGACACCAAAAGGTCTTTTTCAAAGCTTCAGTCAATACAGAATCGTGTGGCCAAGCTAGTTTTGGGTGGTTTGAGGTTCGAACATGTTACACCTATTTTGAATAGGTTGCACTTGTTGAGGGTTGAGAAACGTGTTTTCTTCAAGTTAGCAGTTTTGATGTTTAAATATTTTTTATCTCGATTACAAAATAAGCGACGGGCTCCTGCAACTTTGCGGTTTTTGTCCCGGTTGTTGGAATGGTTGCCTCCTTACTTACGTAACCCTAACCTACCATATTTACAATTTCGAAGTCAGCTTAAAACTAATTTATTTGCACAATGAACGTCCGTTTTATTTGTCTATGATTCAGTAGCGCTTTTGAGTTTCACAAAATAAAAAGCGCTGTATATAAATTTTCGTAACAATAATAATAATAGGCCGGAAGACCATAATTGAAAGAATTTTTAGCTTTTGAAAGTTTACGGTTGAGCTTTTCAATATTTCTAACAGTAATTTTATAATTGTTAACCAGTTTATTGAAATTATTAAGAAAATCATTGGTGTTCATGATGAAGCGTATAAGTCCTATTTCGATTTGACTCATCATCAGCGCTTATTTAAGGATATTTTAATGTTTTGAAATTCACTGTGTGTACAAAGTGCTTTTATTCTGCTTTGCCCTGTCTATTTATTATATCTTCATCCTGTCTATTTATTAAATGTTTATTATATTTATGTTTTCCTTTCAGAAATATGTAATTTGATGGTGATAAAATGGTAGATATAAGTATAATTTCTTTATGGATGCTTATTAAAATGTGTTATTTCTTATATATACAACACACGTTTAGACGGCATTTTCCCCGAGATCGGGGGTTGCCGTTTGGCTACCTATGATGAAACCGAAATACCCCTCAACGCCATCCACATCTGTCACTCGCCTCAGTATCACGCAACCCCGCTTTCACCCTGTCCTTCTCCACCTGCTCTCTCCATCCCAATCGCGGACGACCCCTTCCTACCACTCCTTCAACCTCGAACTCCAACGCTCGCCTAATCCCGACCCTTTCATCCCTTCTCAACACATGTCCATACCACCGCAATCTCGATCTCCTTATCAATGTCACAATGTCCTCATTCAGTCCCATCATTGACATCAGCTCTGTACTACTCCTCCTATCTTTCACTTTAACCCCACACATCATCCTCACCATAGCTCTTTCAGCCCTCTGCAGTACACTTTCCTCCTCTCTCCTCAACACCCAAGTTTCACCACCATATACCATCGCTGCTCTCACACATGCTTTATATACCCTCCCTTTCATCTTCACTGACCATTTCTTTCCACACAATACCCCACCCAGTTCCCTAAATTTCATCCATCCCACACGAACTCTAGCCGTAACTGCGCTCAAGCATCCTCCATCCGCATTCAGCTTATCCCCTAAGTAAACAAAGCTTTCCACTCTTTCAATACCACCACTCAACCCCGTCCTTGCGTCCGTCCTATTAATCACACCATGAACACATTTCTTACATTTGAACGTGCCTTCCACCTTTTTCAGTGCCCCCCTCACACCACTACATCTCTTATGCACCCATTTCTGACATCCTATACACAATACTGAGTTAGCCTTCACTCTCCTATCACATACCCCACAGGGGTCTATTTTACTTATCACTCGCTCCCCACCTTCCCCACTCACCATTACCTTCGTCTTACCAATATTAACTTTTAACCCTTTCTTTTCAATAACACTTCTCCATCTGTCAAATTTTAACTGCAATTCTTCCATGCTATCAGCCATCAAGACTAAATCATCTGCATACAAAATCTCAAATAACAACCCCTCCATTATGTTTCCACACACAACATCCATCACAATTGCAAACAGAAACGGTGATAACACTGATCCTTGATGCACTCCTACCTTAACACTAAAAGCGTCCGACATTCCCCTTCCAACCCTCACCTTTGTCTTTGCTCCTTCATACAGCTGCATCACAGCTTTAACAAGTCTCTCATTCACTCCTTTCTTCCTCAACGCCCATTCAATGACCAACCTTTCCATATGAGCTTTCCACACCTGAGCTTTTTTCTCCTCATCTATGCACAACTTGCCAGATCCATCCAAACACATCCATTCCCTATAACATCTTTCCTATCCCTCATTGACTGCTTTGCTACTTTGAACATTTTCCTCGAACTCACATCAAATTCCATTTCCTTCATTAACCTATCTGATGCTTTCTTCATTGCAGTTGCCACTGCCTGTTTTGCAACCTTCTTAGCCTTCCTATACTCAGACTCCGCTTCCTCCGTCATGTCCCTTCTAACCATACCCTAAACCTCTCCTTCTTGACTTTCAAAACCCTTCTTATATCTTCATCCCACCACCACGTCTCACCATGCCTACACTTTCCTTTCGTCCATCCACATACTTTATCTGCCGTAGCCAACACACAGTCACTGTATCTCTCCCAAACATCTCCATCCTTACCACTCTCCCAATTTTCAGCCACCTTCACTTCAAATGCCTTCCTCACCTCTGCATCCTGCAACTTTCATGTCTTTCTCTTTGCCACAAACTTATCCTTCTTCCTCCTCCCCATTTCTTTTGATGTCACATCCATCACAACCATACTATGCTGCAACATACCAGGTATCGCCTTCACATTCTTCACATACTTCCTATGTTTGGCCCTTACCAATATATAGTCTATCATCGATCTATGTTCCCCTGACCTATAAGTAATCAATCGCGCTGGTTCCCTTGTGAACCAAGTATTCCCCACCACCATGTGCATCCGCTAACTCCAACACTCTACGCCCTTCCTCATTCCGTATACCATATCCCCATCCCCCATGTACACCTTCATATCCGTCTGCATCCGCCCCCACATGACCATTCAAATCACCCAACAACACCACAAACTCATTCAACCCCGCTTGCCCGATCTCGTCAGAAACATCATCATAAAACCTATCCTTCTCCTCTTCCTTCCTACTTTGTTGCGGATCATATCCTGATATCACCCTCACTATTACTTTTCCAAACACCATCACCACCACAATTACCCCATTGCTTCTCCGCCTCACTTCCAACACCTTCTCCACCAACTCTTCTCTTACCATCACACCAACTCCTCCCGTACCATCATCCCCCTTCCACCACAACTTATATCTTCCACCTTTAGCCCCCACAAACCTTGTACCCTCACCCTTCCATCTGATCTCCTGTAATGCAGCCACGTCAACCATTCTCCTCTGCAGCTCCTCCACCACTTCCAAACTTCTTCCTGTCAACGTGCCTACATTCCAGGTACCAAACCTCCAACCCCTTGGTCTACAAGTAGTCCTTCCATCTATAGTGCCTTGCACCGCCACACTATAGAGTGGGGTGCCAGTAGCCAGACCATCCACAGGGCCTTGCACCACAACCCTATGGACTGGGTCTCCGGAGATTCTTCGCACCCTCTTCTGCCGGATACTGAGGACCATTGTTTTTTCCGTCATCATAAGTATTATTATTTGGCTAGTTTTTACACAGGACGCCCTTCCTTACGCAACCACAGTTATAAGCGGTGGGCCTAGCCTTTGATGATCCAACATCACTCACAAGGCAGTGAGGGTCAGTTTAATGTCATAACCAGGACAGTGTTATTTCTTATATATATATATATATATATTTACAATATTCTATAAATTCTACCGAATGTTTGGCGTTAATATGTTTATAGTTCGTTTTTTCGATTTTTCTCACTAAAGTTATTTGGTGAACGTTTAGTTTATTAAAATTCAATATAAACTTATTTTCCGAATTCATGCTGCAAATAAGGACATATTTCGATTCCGAATGAATCATCATCAGTGCAGTTAACTATATATATATATATATATATATATATATATATATATATATATATATATATATATATATTGATATGTCTATTGTCTATTCTACAACCCCAATAGAAAACTATACAAGCAGATAGATTATTAATTAGAAGATTGGTTACTCGTTGGAGCTCTTTTTCTCTATCTTCGGCTTTTGATGAGTGAATATACGCCCTGTTGACGAAGGCACTGATCGTACTGGTTAGGAATGTTTTAGTGCACTCACTAATCCCGTTGAGACAGAGTCTTTTGTTCGTTGGTTTTGTGTAGACCGTAGTTGTGAATTTATTTTCTTTTTCGTTTGTAAGCACGTCTAGGAATGGTAAATCAGTTGATTTTTCAATAGTAAATTACAATTTGGATTTGTTGTATATTTCCAGTAGTTTGGTGATTGTATTGGGGTTGTTGTAGGCAACAAATATATCGTCGATGTATCGACAGTATATTTGTGGTTTAAGCTGTGGATGATTTGCGAATGTAATCTCTTCTAAGTGACCCATGTAAAAATTTGCAAAAAGTACATCCAGTGGAGAACCCATTGCGATGCCGTCGATTTGTTTATAGAGTTTGTTGTCTAGACAGTAGAATGGCGTTTCCATTGTGCAGGTTTCTAGTAGGGATTTTAATTATTTTTTAGGTATGTTTAAAGGCGTATGTTTAGAATTATAGATAGTGTTTAATATTGTTTCAATGGTATCTTTGACGGGAACATTAGTAAATAATGATTCCACGTCTAGTGAAGCAATGTTTATGTTAATTGTGGGCGTGGAGGATGAAATGACGTTTATAAATTCTTTACTGGATTTTAAATTATATTAGCTGTTTGATGTGTATGGAGTAATGAGTTTATTGAGGATTTTAGCAATGGGATAGGTGACAGTGAGTATTTGGCTAATGATCGGTTTTAAAGAGTTATATTTTTTGTGAGTTTTTACATTACCATACATATAACCAGGCTGGTATTCGCCTATCAGTTCTGGAATTAGATCATTAGTTGATGATGCACTGATTGATTTTATTATTTTATTAAGTTTGTTTTTTAATTCAGTTGTTGGATCTTTTTTAATTGGTTTGAATTTTGAATTATCGGACAGTATTTTGTTGATTTTGTTTCTATAATCCGTTTTGTTGACAATTACATACATTAGAGCTTTGTCTGCTTTCTTATTACAATGTTGTTATTGTCTTTTAGAGATTTAGCTGCATTAATTAGTCTCTTTGTAGGCAGCTTGCTTTTGAAGGATTCTCTTCGTTTCTTGCTTTCAGCTTTGAGTTCCGCCGATATTGTATTACTCATTGTTATTATTTTTGGTTGTCGAGATTGTTGAGACTATCCATAAGTTTTTCAATTTCGATTTCTTTATCAATAGTATTTGGTTTTTTCACAAAGTGACAATTGAGTCCTAAATTAAGAAATTCTTTTTCTTCGTTTGTTAGGAAGTGGTCACTCAAATTTATGAAATGATCTTTTGTTGATGGAAAATTTCTTTTAAGATTATTTAGTTTTTTAAATATTCGTGTTGTTCCAATGCGTTTTTGGTTGTTTGAAGCATTATTGAAGTAGATGTTAATGCTGTTCTTAAGTTTCTGGCTATAATTTTTGTTGGTCCATTCTTGTTGGCAACTGTCTAGTTGTTCTTTGGTTTGAGCAATTAGTTTTTTTTTCATTTTTTTTCAATAAGTTCATTATTGAAAGATTAGAGTTAACGTCACTTTTGTCAGTGACGACGCATTAAATATTAAAAGTTTTGTATTTAACTTTAATAAACTTTATCTAGATGATACAAATCTCGTTAGAAAAATTGAGAAACTTAACTACAAGTTGAATAATGCTAAAAACACTTTATAAATAATTGTATATATATTTATATTTATGTTTATTAAAATCGTATAATTTTTTTCCAAAATTTATATATACCTTCAATCACTTTTATACTCTTTGGTTCCACCTTTCCTCGAAACAAAATAAAAATTCCCTTCGTGTTGTTATCTGGGTTCGTTTTTATTTATTTTGATTATTTTTATAATATTTTTTTACCAAGAAAGATAAAACTGGTTGTTAAAAATTAAAAAAAAATTGGTTATTTATCGGCCTAAATTATTCAGAGATCAACACAAGGTAATAATGAAATTATAAATTAAATTTAAAATTAGAAAACTTAAAAATAAAATTAATTAATTAAATTAAATTAATTAAATAAAACTTTTTCTGGAGTTTTTTCTTAATTTCTAATATTTAAATAAAAAATTTTAATTTTTAATAATTTCATTTATTCTAAGAACAGATTGTTTTTATTGAATTAAAAAATTTTTTCAGTTATTATAATTTATTAATAAATATCACACAAATTTTGTAATTATTAAAAATTAAATTAAATTTTTAAATTTAATTTAAATAAATTTAAAACAATTCTCAACTCAACAGAAACAGAAAAAGAAAATATTTTATTAATTTTTTAAAATTCAAATTACTAAGTAAGCTGAGGGGAGAAACCATGTCTCCTGAATTTGTTAGCTTTTTTAGTTTTTTTCTTTGAATTTTCATTTATTTGCAATATAATATTTTTATGTCTTATTGATTAGCTATTAGATTAGATTAGAGTAGTAAAATATAATTTAATTAAATTTAATTCTAGAAACTATCTTTCAATACTTTTGTTTTATTTTATTATTATTGAAAATTAAAGTCAAATTGTTTATCAAATGTTTGAAATGAAATATGCTTTGGCTTCATTGAATTAGTTCATTCAAGTACTAATCTCAAAATTGATGTTATAATAGAAATTGTTAAATTGAAAAGATCATTTTTAGTAAATGTTAACATAAAAATGTTAGCCAATGGATAATTATATTAATATTGTTGATAATGATTACAGGATTTCATTGAAAATTTTAACAAGTTCAAAGTTGATGATAAATCAGGAATTGTTAAAAAAGTTAAAACCTTCTTTGGGTTTTGGTACTATCAATATCTTCTGATTACTGCCTTGTACATGCTTGAATCATGGGAGAGAACTGTTTTTAGTATGTATGTTTTTTAATTTTAAGACAATGATCAAATTATGTTATTAAGCAATTAAGCCTTTATCATTGTAACAGTTGATGCAGTTGTGTTGTTAAGCTCCAATGGTCAAATGACTTGATATATTTTGTTGTTGGCAGTTAAGAGTTAAATAATTAAATTAGTTTTGCATATGAATAAATTACACACAATGGGCTATGGTTGGTTGATGAGTTAGCTCAGATGACAAGTGTGCTTAGTCTGTCTTGTTGCGTTTATATTTTTGTCTTTTTATTTGCTTCTTATTGTTTGTTTTGCCAACTGGCCTGGTTCAAAAACTGTTTAGGCTAACTTTAAAGAACTGTTGTGTGTACGGTGCCATGCTTGCATACAACTGTTTGTCATCAAATTTTGTTATAATTATTAAAGGTGATGACGACTTAGTGATTGCCATACAGCAATTGCAATGGTTGAATTAGTTATATAATCACCCAATATCATGCTTGAATATGTTTATATAAATTAGTTATAATATCATGCTTGAATATGTTTATATTTTTTCAGATTGTTTCTTATTGTTCTTCCTGTCGATGGCTACTTACACAGCGTACGTGTTCATGCCGGGCCACATCATCATGCTGGAACACTTCTTTGCCTACATGTTTGGCCTTACTAATGTTCTCTGAGTCTATCATGGCCATTCCACCATTGAGTCCACCATCACTGTCACTCTATTATTATGCTCAGTGATTGTGTACTGGTATGCCACAAGTACTCTGGTGGTACCATTAGTTAATTAATTAATTAATTAAGCAGTTAGTTAAACAGTTAATTAATTAATTAGTTAATTAATATTTTTAATTTTAATGCTAATTTAAACTATTTTCCTTATTTACATACTCATGTTCAGTTCATGGCTATGGTTCATTTTAATTTGTACTCTGGTTTATAAATTATTAGTTTTTTTATATTGCTGGCATATTAATTTATCAACACAATCATTTGGCTTTTCATTTTTTTTATGTTGCTGTTTGAATATTTTTACTCTGCTTTGAAAAGTAGATGGTGTGACTGTGTAGGACTGATGAGTTGTGCAGAAGGTTACTAGTTTACATTCCCCCCTTTGATGACAAAATATTCTAATCGTACGATAGAAATAAGTAGTGTGGATAGTGTGGTATGTAATGGTGTTGCTAGCTGGCGCTCACCAGAGAATGAGTTCTATCACTGTTGCCTATTTTGTGTTCGTGTGTGCGAGGAAGTAGTAACTAAGTAAGCTGTTTACTTCAACGAAGAAAGTATTTAGGCATTTGCTCGCGCATGAGCATGCATATAGTTATACAAATTACGACTTGTTGATGACCAGGTGAAAACTAATTATAATTTGTTTGGAAACTGTTGATCGTCGTGGATTCTTGGGGGGATTATTTTGAGGTGTGTTACATTTTAAGAGAAATAAACTTTTTATTGAATTAAACATGTTTGTTTGCCTACATGTTTATATTTTCTGTAATATTTTTGTGTGCTTATGTTGTGGTTCATTATATTCTCCAATATGTCCATCAAGTTAGTATTACAAGTTTTTCTCTACAAATATTTTGTGGAGCGTTTCTTTGTTCGTTTGTTTGTTGATGTTGTTGCTTGCGCACTGTGTTCACACTTTTTCACCCATCAAATATTTTTCTTTTCTTATTCATCATTTTCACGTTTGCTTTTAAAAATGTTTCTATCTATCAGTCGTTTCTTCATCTCATTTAGGAGTTTTTGATATTAATTAAGTCACAAATTTTGTTTTAATAGGTTTCAATTAATTATTTATCCGAACGACCAATCATTCACAGCGTTTACCTAATTATGATAGTTTATTGAGCATTTTTGTTACGATCAATTGCATCTTGCAAATTACAATCACTTTTTACAATTCATTTTGCATAACAATTACATGTAAAAAATTGTAAGCTGCATGCATGTTGATGCTTTCAATGGAAGCTCGTTTTTTAAAAAAGTGCATGAATGAATAGGTGAATGAATGAATGAATTAATTAATGCGCAGATAATGTAAGTGGCCTTTGAAGTTTTTGTCTGGCTAGCCAGTCCATCCTTTATTCATTGTATAGTTGTAACATTATTTTTACTATTATTATTATTATTATTATTATTATTATTTGTACTGTCATATATTATTATGCGTTATTTATGACCCATTTTGTAACCATTTTAATTGTTGTAGCTTCATTCATTCATCTCTAATTAAACTTCATTATCAAGTTTTCTTATTGTTAGCGAGCTCTATATTATTATTTTATTATTATCATTATTATTATTAATAATTCATCATGGTAATTATTCTAACTAATTTATGAATGATGTCAAAGGAGTATATATATATAAATATATATATATATATATATATATATATTTATTTATTTATATATATAATATGTGTGTATGATATTTGTATATATCATATTATCATATGTGACCTTATTAATGTTAATGTTATAAACTTATCAATATTAACAATCTTAACCAACGTCAACGGATTGTCCTCAAGCATCACACAGTCCAAAACAAGCAGCCAGCAGATTGTATACAAATCACTNTTAGTCATTCCAGTTTAGTCTGCGAACCCTTTCATGCCATTTATTCTTACCTTATAACATGTTTGATGCTTCTAAAAAAATTTATTAATATGACTTAACACATGCTCTCGATTGTTGCCTGCCTGCTCGCCGGCTAACTATCTTCTAACTTGCATCAACATTCAACAATCAACGTGCATGCTGACAAACTTTTACTTTCATTTTTTTTTAATATTGAACCTTCAAAATCATCAAGTCTTGCAAAACTTCTACACTTAGATTGATATTAAATTTGACTATAGGAATATTGAATTTCACTTCTCTCACTTTCCTAACTTATGTCTGGTCTTGAATGCTGTTGTCGATTCGTTCATGTGATCCCCCTTTCGTCTTGTATGCTTCATTCAGAAATCTGATATTTCTTATTCTTCTATTTCATCAATTTAAATGCGGATTAGCATAACTTTCATTCGTCATCTTTAGTTAGCTGACTGTAATTTTAAGAAGGATTACGTCGGCACTTACAATGATGTTTCAGTTTATCCATCGAATTATATTCACTCGTCCGGGTGTCATTTCATTGAATTTAAACCTTTAACGAACGATCACTTGTTCTTTCATTTGAAAAATTCTTTTCAACCTTTCCATCATGATAATGTTTATGTTCTTCGATTACTGAATAAATTTTTGAAACCTAGCTTTGACTTATTTGATAAGAAATGTGTAAATGAGTTAATTAAATTAAATTTTTATTTATTTTGAGTGATCCGTAAAACAAGGGTTGATCAAATTGACAAGAGTATTTTAAGCTGCATCTCAATTGAAAGAGATTAAAAATAATAACTCGTGACTAATTGAAATAAATAACAAATTATTTCGCCTCGATTTAATTACTCGAGATATGAAAATTTGAATAAGGATTGTTAGAGGGTTAAAAATAAAATACAACAAATAAAAGCTCTGACTAATTCTTATTTGAAACAATTCGAAGCAAAATAATTTGAAATGTTTAACTAATTATTATTCATTATTAGCCTGAGCATAAATTAATTTATTATGCTTACTAAGTTCACGCATGATCGGTCAAGCGTTCTCGATCGTGCCGCAGCTGACCACTGCTTGTTTAATTTCTTTAAAGTTCTGTTTCCTAATGTAGATGGATTGGAGCAGATGTGTTTATTTTAACTACAATTACAAGACGCCAGATTTAATTTAAGTATTCTTTGATAGTAATTGTAATAATAGAATAATTGGTTTGTAACAGCAATGATAATTATTAACATTATTGTTAGCTGCACAGTGCACAGCACACTCATGGCCATTCACCAGCTCTTCTGCTTGTTTCTATTCTTATGCTGCCGCCGATCCTATGAGCTTCATATTGTTATTCTCATCACCATTATTGTTATTGTCATTATGATTATGATTATTATTGTTTTTATTATTAGATAGTGGCTGTTCTTCGTTATTAATGGTTGTGAAGATATGTATAAGTTGTTGTTGTTGTTATTTTCTCAGTCAACACACCAGCATAAAATCATCAAGGTAATAATTTTGCTATTATTATTATTATTACTAATGTAGCTCCCAAAGACAGGAATCTGACGGTAAAAGTGAATCATTTTAATATTATTAATAGTGAAAATAATTAAATTTCTCTTTCAAGAAAATGTTTAAAATGTGGTGCATTGTAAAAATCATTAGAAATAAATGTTTGACATATTTTGATCGTATCTGATTTTGTCAAATATTTAACCAAAAAAGTGAAATTGGAATTTATCCTTGAAAAACTGAAAAATACGCGATATATAACTGAATTTAAGTTAATGGCGTAATTTTGATTTAAAAAAATATTTGCCCCTATTTGTTTAAATTGTTGAAAAAAGTTTGAGTAAGTTTGCGATGGCCACTTGTTGATGATCCCAGTTGGGTGCGTGCTCTAGAACCTTCGTCGGAGGACGGGTGGGCAGTGCCCCTCATTCAGGGTAGCAGCAGGGATACAAATACAACATTTGATATCTAACAAAAACCACAACAATAAAACAACAACATCCCGACAACTTGATGTCAACCAACAACCTCAGTCTCTTCATAAAAAATTCTGGAACAGGAAGGGGCGGTCGAATATGGCGGTCCCAAGCATGGACTGGTACGGGGTCGGAAGGAAAAAATTTTGCGGACCCTTGGTTGTGCGACACCCTGAAAAAAGTTGCATCTTCCCCTGACATGGAGAAACCGATAGTTTTCAACGACGAGGATTTCAACCTGATTGCCGTAGACGACATCATGAGTAAGGTGGATTTGGAACCGAGGAGGAAAAAACTAGAAAGGCAGTACTCCAACTCGAGCCTGTAAGTTGTTCGCGCATTGGACATTCTGTATGGCAATTTTTAAATAAATGATCTCGTCTGCCGTTTTGTTTTGTTTGTCATTAAACGGTTTATATTAATTTTTTTAAAGCAAAAAAGCATTTGTACTAATAGTGAAAATAACATTATCGTCTCTAAACTGCACGACACCGGCAGAAACTCGCAGATCCAATACTCCATCAACTTCTTCGACAACATGCTGGCCGACTACGAGAAGGAGTTGACGAACGATAGTTACGACATCAGCCAGCACAACACCGCCACCAGGAGCAACATCCAAATGATGATGGCGAGGACGGCCGAGAAAAATTTAGAAATTAGGAAGCCAGCTGGTGAGTGTCGGGTGTAGGAGGAGTTAGGATTGGCTGACTGATTGATTGATGGATTGATTGGTTGGCTGGTTGACTGATTGATTGATGGATTGATTGACTAATTAATTGATTGATCGATTGGTTGATTATTAGGAAAAATGATTTTATTTTAAAAATGAAGTGTTTGAGAATGCAAAAACATTGAACATAAAAAATGTAGGGAACGAGATTAGGACCGAGTTAAAATTAAAAATAATCAATTGAAGTGTGCTAGCATCGTTTCAATTGTATAAATTTTCTAAAGAGGTGAATAAATAAGAGAATGGAACATGATTGAAAGAACGCAATAAAATATGAATGAATGACTGATTGACTTAGAAAATGACTGACAGACTGAATGAATGCATGTATGAATGAATGAACGAATGAACAAACAAACAAACAAATGTAAAAATGACACGGACACACACACACACACACACACACGGATATGTTATATCCACGACAAAAGAACAAATAAATCAAGGTAGGAATGAATGAATGAATGAATAAATGAATGAATGCAACTACAAATATATGAGTGAATGAACAAATGACAACTTGAATGACAAACATATAACGAACATAAACATGGTCGAAAATAAAACGAGATAAAACAACTGTCCCCAAACCATGCAGTCTCCATGCGGCTGTCCAACATTGGGGAGGAGGTTGCCGACAGCTATGTGAGTTGACCGTCGTATGTTTTCTTTGTTGACAATAATACTACTAATAATGATAATAATAATAATACTAATAACATATTTTAAATTCTTATAAAAAAATTTGATCACCATAAAATTTTTTGTTAACAATTATTCTCATTACCAACGTCGTTTTCTCACCATCATCATTGACCTGCCTCAACATTATCAACAGTATCATCGTCATTATTATTATTATTATTATTATTACCATCATTTTCCGATTTTTGCTTTCATTTCATTACAGTTGTCATGTGGAGGCTACACACACGGCATTCATGCACACACACCCCACACACACACAAAACACCCCACATATGTATACACACACACACACACACACACACACACACACATATACACCACACACACACCACACACACACACACACACACACACGGAGTCACAAACATACGCACAAGTACACATAAGCTTCTAGAAGTTATTAAACAAGTTTGTTTGTGTGTGTGTATATGTGTGTGTGCTTACATGTGTATGTATGTGTGTGTGTGCGTGCATGTGTGCACGCGCTTATAAAGTGATGGATCTTTTGATGTAACGAAAAAAATAACGTTTGAACTCCATCTAGTGAAAAATATAATTGGAGTTCCTGAATGAAGGAACGAATGAATGGATGAGTGTTTAAATAAATTTCAAACGAAGGCATGCATGACTACATGTTTGCGGTGTTCATGTTGTTGTTTGCGGTGTTCATGTTGCTGTTTGCGTTGTTTATGTTGTTGTTTGCGTTGTTCATGTTGTTGTTTGCGGTGTTCAGTTATGTTGTTACCGTTGATGTTACATTGTGGCTTATTTGAGATCATTCATTAGTTTTTCCCACAATTCAAGTGCAATGCATGTTTCTACTGAACACACATTCACTTTGTAGCCTGCATGCCTGTATCGATTGTACAACACTTGTGCACATTTTGCTTACGTTTATGTACGCGTATGACGTATAATAAATTATATATATATATGTATATATAAATATATATATATATATATATATATGCATTTATTCCACGGTTGAGTTGTGAGTAAAGCGTACAGCATAACAAAACAAACTTACGTTGTCTACATGTTATATATACTCACGCACACACACAAACGCAAACATAAACACACACACATACGCATACATACACAAAAAACACAACAACGTAAAATATTATATATATATATCGGCTTTGAAAATGTTGTTTTACGTTGTTGTGTTTTAATCTTATTTATTTTGCAGTTGTTGTTGCTAGCGGCAACTACTAGTGGCATATCTAATATTTGTTGGATAACTCTATTTTGTTGTTGTGAACATTTAAATAGATATTTGTTTGGAAAGCACATGTAAAATAAAATAGAATAAAAGTTTGTTGATGCGGATAGCCATTGTTGAAAGGTGGGCTACACATTGTTAACTGGTTTGTCCTGCTACTTCAAGATTGCTCTCCAGTATGAAACACAAAAGCTGCTCAAATAGTAAAAGTAAAAATGTCGAAAACTTCTCGCGATGGAATGTCGAAATGGTATTTGTCAGATGTGCCATTTGAATCGAGCTTCACCGAATTTGTACTTGCGTCGCTTGGTACGAACAGATCGAGTGTTGGCAATGGAAGTCTGCCGAGGGTTTCATCTAGTACAAGCAGGATCGATGATGCAAGACATATGAGTGTTGATCATGTCCCAAGCTGTACAACATCGGATGACACCAGTGCAACGTTCACTGCTGCTTTGCTTAACACCGATGTTAATAGTGCCGGGAATGAAAATTCCACAGAAATTTCCACATCATTTGTGAAGCTTCAGCAAGTAACTGACAACTACTACAACAATTATAAAACCCGCAACAACACAGATTGTGACTTTTTTAATGGTATTAATTCCATTGCAAGCACTAATGTGTACGCTTCAAAAGTTAATCACAATAAATTAAAGTCGTTGTCTACCAAAGATAGTATTAACCCATCAACAACACCAACACATCAACACATTAACACATCAACAACACCAACAACAACATTACATCAACACATTAACACATCAAATACATCAAATACTATTAGAGCTAACAGCAAACGCAGAAAAACTAACATCTTCTTTGTCAGTAGAAACAACGTCAAACCATCAAAAAAATTTCTCCAAGACGATAGGGACAAAAAGTTGATAGCATTTAGCGGGTCGTTGCTTGATTTGAATGCCAGGCTGGCTCAGAAGTTGGATGTTGCTCAAATTAATGAATGGCTCACAACTCAACATGTAATTTCAAAAAATCATTTTCTTGGGGTAATAATAAATGTAGTAATTAAGCAAAAATATTAGCTTTAATTTTATAATTAGTAAAAAAACGGCTGCAGTATAAGAGTTTCATTGTCAGAAATAATGTTTGCGTTAAAATAAGAATAAGCATTGAAAGACAATGTCATATGCTATTAATATAATAAATCAGGTTAAGAAAGATTACAGTTAAAACAGCATGTTTTATGGAAGGGGCCATTAAATGTTATAACACTGCACTAGCATGATAGTTTTAATTGCCTTCGTTTTGCAACTGATCGATAAACTTTTTTTTTTTATTTTTTGCTGTGAGTTCTCTCTTTTTGATTGAACACAGTTTTTATATAATTTCAGTATTTTTCATAAATATTCTTTTCTGTACATTTATATTAAAATTGCTTACATTACATAAACATTTTAAAAAATCAATTGACAAGCATATATTGTGCAATAAAATTTATTTTAAAAAATTGACGATCAACAAAACATTTAAAATTAAATTTCACTTTCTAGCAAAATCAGAATGACGATTATTACGAAGACCTTCCAAGCCCACCGTGTTTTTTTTCAGCCAATCAAAACACCGTAGCCAACATGAACGATTTGCACGTCGCCGGTGGTCGCCAGGAAGAGAGGACCAACCGTGAATCGGGCTACACAACCACAGCCGAGAGTAGTGGCTCAGAAACATCGAACAGTATAACGTCAACTAGTTCCCGATACTCATCCAATTTGGCTGTAGACTCGGAACCAAACTTAATGCCCATGCCTCCACCATTTTCAAGAAAACAACCGTCATATTCCAAAAGAAATGAGATTAACTCAGCAGATATATGGAATCCATATAACAAAGGGTCTATTTTTGTTCGAAATCCAGAATTTGATCGTGACCACCCGATTCTACCTCCTCCACCACCGCCCCCAATAAACAATGTTATTGACGATTATTTTGGCTCAAATTCTCGTTTGAACCAAAAATTGTCTGAATACGCAAACATCGACACTTTAATGGGATCTTGCTCTTCAAGATCAAGATCGAGTAAAACAAGTTTAATGCAGTTGACTGACAATAATATTCGCCCCAACGTTTCATCCGGATTTGATTATGAAGCAATCATGCGGAAGAAAAAACCTAAACAAAAAGGTCAGGAAGGTTTTACAGAGTACGAGTTGGAAAAAATGAACCGACTTATTTTTCAACATGACAGCATTATGCAAGCAAATGAAAATCATTCAATGGAAAACAACTCAAATGATGAATACGAGAGGGCCTCCCTTCACAGGCGAGGACAAAGCAGCATTTCCACTAATGATGGTGAGAAAGATGCACTGCACTTCCCAAGGCCATCTGTTAGACATTCACCAATGCTGAAAGAAAATGAAAATTTTTCGCATACAACTTGTACTCTGCCTAAACATCCGGGATTTTCATTGCCATCTAATTCCGGAAATAGAACCAGATCATCAATTTTGTCTTTAACACATAACCAGCGATCAGAACCAACCCCTTCGATATTCACACCTCCACCTGAGTTTTCAACAAACACACACAATGCAAATGCTTACCAAACGACATCATTAAACTGGGATTCCGTTACCAATGAACAATATATTGACGAAATGGAGGAAAATGATGTAGCGGTAACAAATATTGATGAATACGATCAAAACACATTATCAGTATCTCAAAATGATGATTCTTCATCCATATCTGATCCTTCAACATTAACAAATGATTACCATTCTTTTTACATACCACCTGAACCTGATTTCATTCCCACCCTTCCCACATTTCCTCCATTGTTAGCAGGTCATTCTATGAGTAACACAAGTGAAAATTATCAGGATGATTATAACTCTGCTGGTAATTATGATGAAGTTGATGAAGATTTTAAATATAATAACGATGAAAATGAAAACGATCGGGACTACATGCCTGATTGTGTTAACAATGCGAACGATGACGAGCAGGAAAATGATTTTGATGCTCCGACATTAAATGGTGACACTACAAAGCCGATTGGTAACGTTGTTCAGGCAGATGACGTTTTCGACAGTAACCCTTTGATTCTTCCACCCCCTCCTCCACCCCCTCCTCCGCCACCTCCAGGTTGGAAGCCTGCTAACAACAAATCTTCTAATAAATCAGAAATCTTGAACAGTTCACTAATTCCAAATCTGAAAGATGCGCTTTCCGATGTAAAACTGAAGAAAAGTCCAGGTTTGTGAATCCAATTTTAAATAAACAATGGGTTTACTTTTGTTTGAATAGTTAATTTTCAATTATTATAAGTAATAAAACACCTTTATAAACATTTGTTGGCTCTTAGCCCAAATGTTTTAAGATTATATTTTATCTTGGTGTATAATGGCCACACCACACACACACACACACATGCATTCATTTAAACACACACTCACAGACACACGCACATACAATCATTATATGCGTAAATGTACTCTGCATGTGTGCTTGCCGCTACTAAATTCTTCACGATTACCTACTTTAACATTATTTCTTCAACATTTTGTTTTAAATTTTATGACCATCTTAATAAATGTATTTTTTAAATTGCAGCAAAAGACATCTTGAAGTGTCAGACCTCCGCTGCCGTAGACGCCATAGCCAACCTGATAATGACAGGAGGCTTCAAACTGAAACCAACATCTAATGGAGCTGTCATCAGATCCCATGGTGACTTCAAAGTCTCCAACAGCAGCAGCAGCAGCAGCAGCAGCAGCAACACAATGAATGAAAACACGGATGCTGACCAGTCCGTTCATTCTCCATCGACACTCGACAACAGTGGTTTAAGTTTAGATTATATAAATTTTAATGAGGTCAAGTCGTTGTCATCATCTTCATCAGCCGCCTACCCCAAGACACCGCCTACCAGCCCTCACCACAACAACAAAATCAAAAATGTTCCTCTCGTTCCACCAGTTAAAAGTAATTTTTCTTGAAAGGCACCGCATTAAATAACAAGATTTTTCTTGAAACTTTTCTAGTTTCTATCATTCGTTGAAATTAATATTTCATCAGTGTTTTGCTAATTATTCTTTTTAAAAAATTATTTTCAGAGGCTCCAATTAAACCAGTGATTAACATTACGAAGCAACCACAAAATAACCATAACGGAAGCAACAAAAATGAATCGTCACCAAAATCGAGCAACGCTATAGGTGAACCGCCGATAGCATTTCATACATTTTAAAACGCCAACATGCTTTTGCTTCATTGATCAAAAAATTATCAGCTTTGTTGCCATTTTAACATCAACATTAGATCGCCACCAATCTCGCCGATATCATTACTGTATTCACTATACAGCGCTTTCTTAGCTTATTAGAGGCGCTCGTAGAAAGTTCAACAACTTGATACACTTTTTCGCCATCTTCCTCCTTCTCATAACGTTTGCAACTGTCCTCATCACTACCATCCTCATCACCATTCCCACTATCTTCATCACCGTCATTTCATTAACGGTTCATCCTCTCCACAATCAACATTTGTACTACCATCACTACCACCATCATCATCACACTATAATCATCACCATCATCATCGTCATCACTACCGTTACCATTATCCCATAATTTCATTATCGTCTCATTATCATATTTCAGACATCACATCTCTACCTGGTTACCAGAAAGTTCCAGAGGAGGCAGCCCCGTGGAAGAAGGCCATGATGGAGAATAAAAATAAAGAACTTCTCGCAAAAGCCCTGGTTAGCACTCCCAACATCTCCTTAGCCACATCATTTTACTTGTTTTTTTTTAAATAATTTCAACTTAATCATCAAAAGCTTGATAACAAACATTTGGTCGCTATTTAATATGTCATACAAATTAAAAACTCAATTTTAATGGCGCCATTTTTAGCCACAAAAGACAAAACTTTATTAATTTTGTATGATTTTGTACAATACTTCTATAGTTTAACAACGTATAAAAACCCAAAAAAATGGTGGCTTCCCTACTTGTAGAAAGAATAAACTTTTTTTTCCAATGTAAACTATTTTCTTTTTTCATTTTAAATTATTGTACAACTTTTTAATAAGTTTAAAAACAATCAAAAGATTCCCAAATCAAAAAATTCTCAGCCAGTATCCTCGTTGATTGAGCAGCACCGTGGCATTAAAGAATGGATGCTCAGATAGAAATTTGATGAACTCCCAGGAGAGTTGAATGTTGAAAAGAACCTAACATAAATTTTTGAAGAAACTGCCTTTTCAGTTGGCAACACAATGAATTTTCTTGGTGCCGTTATAATAATTGCAGTTCATCAACTTCGGTACAGGATACAGTTGGAGTAGTTTTATTGGAAGTTTCCCACAAAAACATGACTCCATTTTATAAGTAAGAAGTAATTGAAAAATAAAAGTTGAATGTATTGTTTTGCTGAAATAAATTATTCAACGCTGATAGCGGTGCAATATAAAGTCAACATCGGAGCAACAAGCGTGTTACTCCTCGTCCAACTCAAAGCCAATACAACAATATTTCAAATTTAAAATATCATAAATCCCAGAACAGGGATTTTTTGCAACTTCTCACGTTGAAAGTTCTTGCATTGGATTTGAAAAAAAGACCAAAAAAGATCGGTTACAAGGGCTAGTTTGCAGGCATCGAGGAATAATCAGATATTGAAGGCAAAAGATTTTTTATAAACGAAAATAAATTGATAATTAAAATAAATGGTACCTATTGAATTTTGTTGGGTGGATAAAAAAAACCAATTGGGAATGCCTGAAAAAGATTTAGGCCTGTAGATAGAATGAAAATTTGCTGAAAATCACCATTCAATCTTTCTGGGCTAAAATGAACAACCGTTTTCAAATTCATTCAAATACACATAATTTCAATGAAAACGTAAGTGAAGACAACCATGATGATTTTTAAACCAAGTCACTTCGTTGCCCACGCCTATAATAGGAAATTGTTTTTGAGAAGAATTATGAAAATAGGTGATAAAAAGTATAATATAAAGGGGAAATGTTTGAGAAAGTTCTTTTTGAGGCAGGCCACTGTCCAATGTTCACGTGGTTCATTCTGATCCCGCGATAACAATTTGTGCTTTTTAATCCAATACGACGAGCATTTGAAAGCAAATTTATTGATAACATTGAAAGTTTTTCAAGCTTTCCAACGAGTAGGCCCACGTATCACATAACATGACGCTGCGGATTTTTGAAATGCTTTTAGTGATTAATCAATTTAATAACAAGTTAGACAATAATTTTTCAGCAAGAATGAACTCCAAAAAATTGAAATATTGTTCTTTGGCATTTACTATCTCGTCATGTTTGCGCTCGTTGCCATTCGAAATTAATCTTTCATATGATCTTAAACTATAAAAGCATGTTCAAATCTTTTTAAACTTTTATTTGAACCATACATTTTTTCGTCTATTAAATAAATCTTGTTTATTAATTGTTATAAAAATATACTGATTTTTTATATTTCATTCAATGAAAACGTTTTGTGAGTTGTAAATTTTGTGCACGACGGATAAAAAAATATTGTGCATGCATTGAACAGGAGAATCTAGAGCGGAAGAAGCAGGATGATGAAAAATGGAGAAATGTTCCCGAATGGAAGAGACATCTTATGATGGAGAAAGAGAAAAAGAAAGAGGAAAACCAAGTCACGGTAAATTATTTCCCATTTGAATAATGCAAAATGGTTTGAAAATTTGTTAAATGTGTTTGATGTGAAAGCAAAATATTTTAATATTTTTGACATTCACTTAATTACGCCATTTCCTCGATTTTGACATTGCAGCAAATTTTTGTGGACAAGCGCAAAAACGTTCCTCCAATGCCAGTTCACCTGAAGAAACCAATTTTAGGCAGGTGAACATTTCGACTGCAAACCAACGGAAAACTTATTGTTTTTGTTTCTTGGTATTTATTTTTAATTTATTTTTCTTTGCTACCGTGTCACTATTTTCAATGTGTTTTCACTTTATGATTATATTTAGAATATCAAAAATTCAATTCTTATATAGCTGCCGTAATAAGATTTTCTTATAATTGAGATTTTTTTCGCCATTTTTCCATTCAACTTTTTCTTACACTTCTCTCTCTCTTCTCTCTCTTTATTATTTTTTTTACACTACTTTCGTTAATTCAAGAGTACAAATTCACAATATTTATATTTTTTCTTTCTACACACACACACACACACACACACACACACACACACACACACACACACAAACATACACACACACACACACACATATATATATATATATATATATGTTAGCACACACACACACACATATATATATATATTATACGCGTTAACATGTTTGTAGTTCGTTTATATTATATATGTATATATATTATATATGGGTGTGTGTGTATATATGTATATATATAATTGATCATCTAAATCATTCTTTAAATTATAATTAATCATTTCATTAATTAATTAATTTTTTTATTTAAGAATTTGTTTAATATTTTCTGTCTTACAAACTTATTTTAGCTTTAGTATTTATATTTATATACAAAGTGTATTTTGTACTCATGATTTTTTGTGTATAGCAAACATAAACACATGTGCGTTTGTCTTGGAGTGTTTGTGTGATTGTGTGCGTTTGTGCGTGTGACTTGAGTGTTTGAGCCTGCATAATGTTAATTACAATCAATTATCTATTTATGTTATGTTAGTTACATGTGATTATGCCATTGTATTATAGTTGGGTTTCACCACGAATGCAGGACAGAAGCTTCTCACACGCCTCTGAAGAGGGAACGTATGATATATTGCAAATAAATCTCTCCCATTCGTTGAACTGGTAAACATAGGGTTAGCATGAAGATACGAAAAGGACCATGAATATATGTATATATATTATATATATATTATATATGGGTGTGTGTGTCCTTTTCGTATTTGCATAATATATTGCAAATAAATCTCTCCCATTCGTTGAACTGGTAAACGATAACATGCGAATTCCTCCAGCACTGCAGTTTTATATCATAGAAATGCAGTAGGGTTAGCAATGAAGATACGAAAAGGACCATCTGATGACTGAATGTGGTCTGCTTGGTCCAACCTCTACAGTACAAACTCTGCAACCTAAATGAAAGGATTTTTATTGAAACAAGACGTGACATTCATTTTAAAAATCTATATAATACTAATATAATCACCAATTTATTTTATTATTTAGTATGATTAATCACCTAATTGAGTATCCCAACAAATAGAATTTCTGATTTGATTTCTACTTTACGGCATTTCGTTCAGCAGGCAAATGGCGAACAATGACGAACGCATCAATTTCTACTACGGACTTTTCTTAATTAATATTATCAATATTATCGATTGAAATATGCATGCAGTTTTTGGGAAGATCAATTAATTTGATTCGTTATTTTTTATTTTTCACTAATTTTTTGATTATTTGTGTAGAATGTTTATTTATATTTCAGTTATAATCATTCTATTATTTTCTAAAGTGCCTTATTTCTGTCACAAATTGCAATTTTTTATTTAGGATGCGTTTTTTAATTTGACAATTTTCAAAGAAGAAACAAAGAAAATATGTTTTGTTTGTTGTCATTTATTAGGGCCATTAGGGGTACACTGAATTCTGAAATTATATTGAAATCACAAACTTGTTTAATCGCATGCGGTCTTGAAATTTAAATTTGTCTCATTCGGTGCAAATTGTGAATTACTAAGTAAATTGTGATTAAATGATTTCATTAACGAAAGGAAATAACATTGGTGAACAACAACATCATCAACAACATCAACTTACTAAAACATGTCTAAACTGCTTGATGCCTATCAAACATTTTTGTCTAACCGCGAAAATTATGTAAAAAGAAATGGAAAAACTTTGAAAAATCTACCGAGTCAGGGAGGAGTTAGTTACAAAATTGCAGCCGTCAAAAGGTTACTCAGAAATGTCGTTCAATAATAATCGCAATAAATTTTGCATTTAACTTATTTTGCTATTAATTAACAACTTTCCCACTTAATACATTTTTCACTCATTCCCATTGACACGTAAGATAGGCAACCATCTAACCAGAAAATAAAGCAATCGTTCCAAGGTATTTTAAAAATTAGGCACTCAAAAATATTTAAAGTGATAAAACACACGCACACACACAAACATACCTACATACACAGACACACGTACAAACACATGACTTAAACATGCAAACGAACTTGCGCCTTGTAATTTAAACATCGTACTTAGCACCTAATATTACATTAAACGACATGCAAAACGCAATTAGTGCATGATATGAGACAAGACTGAAAGAGGCTGAAAGAGATGTTGAAGATGATTTAATGAAAAGATCAGGTGGTTCGATCATTATATTACATTTAACAGGCTCATCATTAAACAACATTAAGAGATTCATTGTTTCATTATATTATGATATCAACCTCATAATAACTCTAATTTATTGATCATTGTACTTTATACTAGCATTATTATTGCATTAGCTATATTATATCTACTATCTACTACTATTGATAGTAATTAACGGAAAATTAATGAACTCACTTCAAATATAAAAATGCATGTACAATTCGCCGAAACCAACCAATCAACCGATCGATCGACCGACCGATCGATCGATCAATCAACCAACCAACCGACCAACCGACGATTAACAAACCGACCAACCAAACAATCAGCCAGTTGGATTATATAACTTGCATGTGCAAAAACTATGTGTATTTAGCATTTAATAATTTTTCTCATTCACTAATAAATCGTTAACAAAATTGAGAAATTATGTTTATAGAACAAATTATAACAAAAAGCAAGTGAAATAAATACATAAACTTCAAAAACCCTTGAGAAAAATAACTTGTTTTACTTGTTTAATGAACAAAATTTTTCATATTAATTATTTCAATGAATGACTTGAGATTTTAAATATTTTAATTTTTTTCTTCAAAACTCAAAAACTGGAATTAGAAGAAAATGTATTCAAGCATCTATTATGAAAATTATTTAACAAGCAAGATTCGCCTAACATGAAAGTTGATGCAAGTTTGATAGTTTGATGGTGGTTTGATATTGGTGCAAGTTTAATAGCTTGATGTAAGGGCTTTCATGCATCGCACAGAAATTGTTAGTGGGAAATGTGGTAACAAACTGGACAGACTTTATAGAAAAATGGTAAACTCTGACAACACACAAACACTTCCGACCCGCAGTGGTCAACAGAAATCATCGAAGACATCGCCAACAGGCAACTGACCACACTTCACAAAGACACCAAAACGAAACGAACACGTGATACCGAAAGAAAAAAACATACGGTACATGAACATTGCTATAAATGCATATTTATTTAATACAAATGCACAAATGTGTATGATAAACAGTATGCACACAAATGACTTGAGCACGCTAACACACAGACAATCAACACACAAACATATATGTGCACGCACAAACATACATGTGCACACATAAACATACATGTGCACACACAAACAGACATGTGCACGCATAAGCATACATGTGCACGCAAGGAATGTGAAATTGAAGACATTAACAAAACGAATTTAATAATTACATGAAATGAATCAAACAAACCATAAACTTTATTGCGATGAACAAATAACGCGATGAAAGATTTGTGCAAGAGGTACAGAAAAAAAAATTTAAAAAGAAGGGAATTGAATTTTTGCAAAGAAAAAAAATTGAAAATCCCGCGTGAAATGTTAAAAAATTACGAGGAGAAGAAAAAACGAAGGTAAATGTGAATCGATTGACTATAAGTGACTGATGTGATTCGGCGCAGCATCACCACGGATGCCAGCAGTCTCCCTCACACATCAACAATGAATCGAGGATTGACAAACGAGAAGCCAGCAAAGTATTCATCCTGATCCAAGTTCATGAGGAGCAATTTGTCGGTGGGTGTGTTTTTCAGGGGTTCTTTCGTGAAGATGGGGTCGAAGTTCGAGGTGTCGTTTCGGTCTTTCTGTGTATGAAGATTTATAACATTAGAAAATGTGAGGGTAAGGTTTTCATGTTAGCAACGTAGTATCATCTTTATCTGCTCCCCCAAAAATAACATCTTCATCTTCATTGTCGTCAACAGCGCTGTTAGAATCATCGCCATCATCTCATTACTTCCATCATCAACATCATAACAACTAGCATCATAATCACATCATCATCAACCACAACCCACAATTTTTGGTCTGTACGGGGGTTGGACCTGTCTGTTGGCCAGTTTGAGCCAATCAACAAGCCGGAAAAAAGAATGAACTTTGATCTCTTTCTCTTCGTTTAAACTGGATCCCAGTCGCGCGTTAGGAGCTTTTGTTAGAAACTGTATGATCAAGGGTACAATGTATGTATGTATGTATGTATGTATGTGTGTGTATGTATGTATGTATGTATGTATGTATGCATGTATGTATGTATGTATGTATGTATGTATGTATGTATGTATGTATGTATGTATGTATGTATGTATGTATGTATGTATGTATGTATGTATGTATGTATGTATGTATGTATGTATGTATGTATGTATGTATGTATGTATTCCTACACAAATGAAAAAGTTGTGTCAGCACAGAAAATATTGAAAAATGAGTTTGAAATCTTCAAAAACAAAGAAATTGAAAAATGCCTACCAAAAAGAGCTACAAAAAATGCGATAAATTGACGGAGTGTTTAACGTTAAAAATTATGAAAATTAAAGGCATTTTTGATAAATGCACAATTTTTGTCGGCGCAAATATGAACAAAGTGCCTTCATTTGAAAAATTTATGGAAATAAATTTTGAAAATGTGAAAAAAGAGTTGAAAGACATACTTGATAAACAACAGGTGTGTTGTCACAGGTTGAGGTTTAGCATGCGGCGCCTCATGATTTTATCTTAACGGGGTTGCCGCATTGCGGAAAGAAAAAAATATATAAAGCGATAATAGGAGAATTATTGAGTGAGAACGCCGTAGTTTAACTCTTGGTTGATAGTAGACGGTAGAATTTTGCATTTTAGTAATTATTGGTTTAATTTGGAGTAAAAAACGTTTGGTAGTAGGTTTGGCGGTAGGACGTTGGCAGTCACAAGTCTAACTGGAACGTCGTTAATAGGAATAAAGTG
>NW_008705287.1:1115366-1145014 GCF_000326865.2 Helobdella robusta | reverse complement strand
GGAGAGCGTTCAATGGCTCACGGCCTTCGTGTGCGATTACGGGTTGAATGAATTTACCCGTATGCCGTTCGGTTTAAAATCAGCCAGCATCACGTTCACCCGGGCGATGCAACAGTTGACCAGGGACATACAGGACTTCACCGAAGCTTATATTGATGATGTCGCAGTTTTTTCTCAAACATGGGAGGAACACATTTCCCACCTAAAACGTTTCTTCGAAGTGATAGAACAATCGGGTCTGACCTTTGATTTCCAAAAGTGTAGACTGGCACAGGCCAAAATTCCTTTTCTTGGACATCTGGTCGGTTCTGGAGAAATTAACGTCGATCCGTTGAAGCTGCAAAGATTACAAGAGATACGAACTCCCACGACCAAGAAGGAAGTACGGAAAATCGTGGGTTTCTTCAACTACTTCCAAAATTTCATCCCCAACCTTGCTGGGACGCTATATAGTATCACCGAGTTAACCAAGGGGAAAGGTGGTAATAGGATACATTGGTTGGAGGCTCATCAAAGAAGCTTGGATATGGCAATACAACAGCTACAGGAGGTGGGAGGTCTATATACGATTGATTATACACAACCCTTTTGTTTAATCACCGATGCTAGCAATCATACGGTGGCATGCTGCTTGGCACAACCTGATGAACGAGGGAATGAACGACCCATTACTTTCGCCAGTAAGAAGTTATCTGAGACACAACAGCGCTGGGCTACCATCGAGAAGGAGGCCTATGCTATAATATGGGCTTTACAAAAATTTAGGGGTTGGATTTGCATGTCAAAGGTCCACATATATACAGACCATAACCCCCTAACCTACTTGACAGATGTGGTGCCAAAAAGTTCTAAATTGATGAGGTGGAGTTTGGCACTACAAGAATTCGATATACAGATCAAATATCGAGCGGGTAGCAAAAACGTGGCAGATTTCCTCACACGTCTAGCTGACAGATCGCTGGAGATGAAGAGGTAATGTATTCAGGAGTGAATATTCCTTCACCCCAAGGAATATTCAAAGTGTGGTGAGAGGTATGTCACAGGTTGAGGTTTAGCATGCGGCGCCTCATGATTTTATCTTAACGGGGTTGCCGCATTGCGGAAAGAAAAAAAAATATAAAGCGATAATAGGAGAATTATTGAGTGAGAACGCCGTAGTTTAACTCTTGGTTGATAGTAGACGGTAGAATTTTGCATTTTAGTAATTATTGGTTTAATTTGGAGTAAAAAACGTTTGGTAGTAGGTTTGGCGGTAGGACGTTGGCAGTCACAAGTCTAACTGGAACGTCGTTAATAGGAATAAAGTGGTAATTGGTAGCAGGTAGTAATAGCGGAGTCAACAACAACTCCAACACAACAGCGTCGTGATAACAACCACCACAACTACAGCAGCTGCAACAACCAGTTATTTCAACAACATCTCCAACACAATAGTGTCGTGGTTTCAGTTATTTCAACAACAACTCCAACACAACAGTGTAGTGATAACAACCACCACAACTACAGTCGCTGCAACAACCAGTTATTTCAACAACAGCTCCAACACAATAGTGTCGTGGTTTCAGTTATTTCAACAACAACTCCAACACAACAGTGTAGTGATAACAACCACCACAACTACAGTCGCTGCAACAACTAGTTATTTCAACAACAGCTCCAACACAATAGTGTCGTAGTTTCAGTTAATTCAACAACAACTCCAACCCAGCAGTGTCAGAGTAACGACCACCTCAGCTACAACAACTCTTATCCAGCAACATCGTGGCGTCAGTTATTCCAACAACAACACTCGCACAACAACGTGACAGTCTATACCGTAGTAATAAAGCACGTTTGTCACCCCAAACGACAATACATACATTAACTTAATAATTGAACAATATTTTGTTAATTTGTATTCTATCTCGATTTATTTGAATATCAAGAAAACTTATTTTCTGTTTCTACACATCAAATTTCAAGTCTTTTGATAGAAGCCGTAAAGAACCTGTTACATGTGTCTAGGCAACACTTTAGACCATTCTGCAGAAGAAATTACGGCGCTGAAAAGCAGTTTAAATCATGCGGCGCCTAACACAGAAAAACATTTTCTTAACGAACCAGTCAACAAAAACAGTTTAAATATTTCTATTTCTGTCCAGAGGTATGACAACAAAGTCAACAACAACAACAACAAGAGTACTTCTTGGGCAGGACTTGAACATGTTGCGAGGACTTTGACTGAAAACATCGACATTCACAGTTGTTCAGTCCAAAAATGACCAAAACTAAACAACACTCCAGAGATGGTTGAACAAAATAACTTTAACAATGAAAACCACGCAATTGTCAACCCAGTTAAAAAACCACAAAAGTAATTGGCAAAAAAGTCCTTAAAAATTGCAAATTGATGGCTGAGACAAAAATTTAATCAAAAAATAAGTTTTTTCAATGAGCAATATAAGTGAATGCCATCGGAGAGAGGTGGTTGAATTCTTGACATTCGTTTGAATAAACGTCATTACGTGTTATCCGGTTAATAAAAAATCTGAAATGTCTTAAGAAAAAAATTTGGACAAAGATGAGCAAGAATCAACAATGTTTAGAGTCTGCGCCGACAGTTCAAATGCAGCAACGATGAAACTTTTTAAAGTAAGGCCAAATGGCGCTTATGAGAAAAAAACCTGATGATATCAATGCCCAAAATGGTTGGCCCAAATTTTTATGACCAACTTGCTAACAATGATAAATAACTGTCACAAAAATCCACTATGTTTGATGTTGCGAATGTCATCCTGTTATTTCATATAAAATTAATGACTGCCTAATGTTAAATGTCATGCACTTAAATATTAGAAATCTAACAAAAAAAATCGATGACTTTTTAGTAAACTTCTCTTTCAAATTTGATGTCGTTGCAATAACGGAGAGATGGTTAAATGATGAGAGAAGCATTGAAATTGATGACTACCAAATTGTTGGAAGAAAACGCTGTTGGTTTTTATGTGGAGGCTGGATGTCTGTTCAAGGTTAGAAAGGATTTAAATGTCATTGGTTGCAAAAAGTTTGAAATGTTTCCAATAGAAATAAATAAATAAATAAAAACAAAAATTCGTTTACGATAGTTTCTTACCGACGACCATCACAAGATCTAAATTATTATCTCGACCAATTAAAAGAGGTGTTACATGCTGCAAATGAAGAAAATAAATTTATCTGTCCATTGGGTGTCTTTAACATCAACATATCTTCCGTAAACGAAGAAATCAATAAAAAAAATTTGTTAAACCTCACATCCTGCTACAACTTGTCCCCACTCATCACATTTCCGACAAGAACATCAACAAAATATCATTATAGACTACATTTTTGTAAATCATCTGAAACCATCTAAACTAAGCGGCGTAATGTTAAGCAATCTATCAGACCATTTTCCGATCTTCGCGTTATTTGAAGATTCCAATAAAAGTAATGAAAATGAAGTTTTCATTTTCAGCTAATCGCCTGCAAAAGTTGAATGAGTGCTTGCAATCTTCAGATTAGAGTAAAGTGTTTGAATGTTAGAATGTAGATAAGGGCTTCGAGCTATTCATCAGCAAATTTCGATCTTGTTTTGATGATATCTGCGTAATAAACTCACAAAATAAGAAAAACAAACTGACGAAAACAAAACCTTGGATCACAAAAATGAAAAAATTGCTATTTAACATTTATTTGAAAAATCTTTCTCCAGAAAAATTTTAACAATTTAGAACGTTTAGTCAATTTTGTACCAAATTGAAAAAAATTGAAGCGTAAATACTACATGGAACAGATCGAGCAAAATAATAATAATAACAAAAAAACGTGGCCGATAATAAATGAAATTTCAAAAATATCTACCGGAAATAAAACTAAACGTCAGTTAAATTCAAACAAACAGATTATTGAAAACCCTGCAAATTTTTTAAAGGAATATTTTGTCAACATAGCTCCAAAGTTGCTCAATTCATTTAAATCGGACAAACAATGGAAAACTTTTCTTCGTGACAAAATATCAAATTCATTTTTTGCCTCCACGCATCTGCAGATGAGATAATTTTTTTTTTAATTTGTATTTTTTACAACCAAATTGCTGATACCAAAGTCCAGCGACTGGGATGATATTCCAACAAAACTTGTAATTCACTCCACCGCCAAGTCCTCAAACACATCATCAACCTTTCCTTCACAACCGGTGTTTTTCCAAACTGCCTCGAAATATCTAAAATCATACCAATACAGAAAGTCACCGGAGATAATGATTTTTCCAATTTCCGATCAATTTCACTCGTACCAGCATTTTCAAAAAATAATTGAAAAGATTATGCACAGTTAAAATCAATAAAATTTACAAAATTAACCAGAAAATTAATTAAGTCAGCTAGCTTTGAATGTGAACTAACACTGTAACGATGTATGTATGCATGTATGTATGTTTGTATGTATGTATGTATGTATGTATGTATGTATGTATGTATGTATGTATGTATGTATGTATGTATGTATGTATGTATGTATGTATGTATGTATGTATGTATGTATCGCTGCCGTTTCAAGCTCAGTTTCGCTGGATAGGGCACGTTATGCGTATGCCAGATACAAGAATCCCCAAGCAGGTCTTTTTTGGTCAGCTAGCGTCGGGAAATGGCCCTGTACGCAGATACAAAGACAGCCTTAAAGAAAATATAAAAAAATGTGGTCTAGACCCCAAGGCTCTTTGTGTTGATGCTCTGCGACGCTCGGAATGGAGAAGGTCTACCCAGTCGGCGGTTTCAGCTTTTGAACTGGCTCGCACAGCAGCTCTTGCTGAAAAAAGGACTCGACGAAAACAGACGGCTCAAAGCGGCGATAGTACAGGTGTATGGATTTGTGGAACTTGTGCACGGAAATGTTCGTCAAGGATAGGACTTTTCGCTCATTCTCGGACTCACCGATGACCACAATTTGTCGATTCGACGATGTACTCCATGTATGTATGTTTGTTTGTATGTGTGTGTGTGTGTGTATGTATGCATGTATGTATGTAGGAGGTATGTTTGTTTGTATCTATGTATGTATGAATGTAACGATGTATGCATGCATGTATGTATGTATGTGTGTGTGTGTGTGTGTTTGCGTGTGTGTGAGTAAGTATGGTATGTATATATGTATGTATTTTAAAACCAAATTAATAATGAATGTCCCAAAACAATCCAATATCGGTTTAAAATATTGATAACCATTAATACATCGTTAGTCACACAGGTCGGCACTCAATTTAGCATTTTCAGTCAGCTGCATCCTGGCATGCAGGAACCTCAGCAACAAGCACGAAATGGGGCTCCTTGCAAGGAACAGTTCCCTGATGTGCCAGTTTTAAAATTTTTGAAGTGCTAGGAGCAATGGAGTCGAGTACCTTAGCCCATTTCCCCATCCTCGTTTTTAATTTAGTGTGATATAAACAAAGAGTGAACCTCATTTCTCAAACAAACATTTTCCACCGGTACCCAGTCTAATCAAATAGAGAGCGGTATATGTAGACTGAGAGTTCGCTTGTTTGAATTTTAGAATACTTATTAAATAGCAATTTTCCTTCTATCTTTCTTTATTGTTTTTACGTAGCTTTGATGAAATAAAAGCACTAATCCTAACTAGTAAACGATTTTCGATAACTTTTAATTGCCTGATTTAAATAGTGGCAAGCGAGCGTGTTTTGTCAATCTTTTTTACTTTAACTTGCTTTTGTAGTTCTTGGAAGTTCAAATAATAATCACACAGCGTTCGTAAACATGTCCAATTCAAAGCACAGTAGAGACACACACACTTCAGTGTGCGACAGCCAGATTATTCTCGCATTTGAACGGGACACTTCAGTACTTTGATGAACGTTTCCACATTACGTCTTTTAGCCGCCAAAAATCATCATCATCATCATCCTTATTTTAAACACAACTATCGATACGTCATACATTACCATTTTGCTATCTTCAACATCATCGTTACCACCAATATTATGTTTCATTGCCTCTATCACTGCCGCCACCATCGCCCCTACCACCACCACTACTATCATCATCATCATCATCACCAGCACCACCACGATTGTCATCATAAAACTAACGGCTTTGCAAATAGCAACTGCTTCCTTGCTAAGGAACTTTGGATAGTTGACAGTGCTCTGACTGATGCATTTGAATAAATCTTCTTCGTTAGGTGCTTCAAAAGGGGGCTGGTGGAATGGATGGATGGATGGATGGATGGATAGATGAATGAATCAATGAATAAAAAAAGTAAAAGAAAAGATGGAAGAATGGACAAATAAGTGTATGAATGTATAAGTAAATGTGTGTATATATATATATATACATATATATATATATGTGTGTGTGTGTGTATATATATATATATATGTATATATATATATATATATATATATATATATATTTATAAATTTCTATCATGGTTGCTATTGATATGATGTAAATAATATTTACATTATATATATATATATATATATATTTATATATGAATTAAAACTGTCAGAAATGCAATTATTAATAAAAATCACAGCATGTTCCGCGTTACTTAACTTCCTGTTTAATTTTTTGATTTTTCTAACGGTAGATCGTAAATCATTCTCAAGTTTCTTAAGTTCAGAGCTAAAATTTTATTAGTTTTAAGCATGATAGAAAATTTAATCATGATAGAACAAAATAGCTTTTTTCAGTATACCTATACCATCTTCGACCACACGCACAACGTATCAATTCGAACACCGAAGATGGTATACAAATGCCAAAAAAAGCTTTTCTGTTCCATCACTGTTTTATCATGCTTAAATGCTCTATCATGCTTAAAATAAATAAAAGTTTTGGTTTTGAACTTAAGAAACATGACAATGATTTACCATCAACCGTTGGAAAAATCGAAAAGTTAAACAGGAAGTTAACTAACGCGGAACATGCTGTGATTTTCATTAATAATTGCATATATATATATACATATATATATATACATATATATATAATAGATTAAAAGATGGATGAAAAGATGGATATATGAAAAGAAAGATAGATGAAAGATAGATGATAGATGATATATATAATAGATTAAAAGATGGATATATGAAAAGAAAGATAGATGAAAGGTGGATGAAGGGAAAGATCGATGGTTGGAAGGATGAATAGATAACCGTACGCTTGTATGTATGAATAAATAAAAGGGTGTATAGGTTAATTGGATAGACTGAATAATAATAATAATAATAATAATAATAAATAATAATAATAATAATGTGTCGTTCAATACAGCACCCTATGCAAAGCGTTTGCAACACTCAGGGTGAGTTGCCATTGTAGGTTCTAGGTCACAATTGCTGCCTTAAATGCGTGAATGAATTTATGAATGGATGTAGATACATAGACCTAAATTCAAAAGTATTTATGAATGGATGTAGATACCTTTGTACGTATGGATGGATGCTTGAATGGATGGATGGACGAAAGAATGGACGAAGAAAAGAATGAAAGAATGGGTGAAAGGTGCATGGAGAGCAAACGAATGAAAAAGTTAATTAAGAAGTGAATGAAAGATTGAATGAAGATGACAATAAAAAAAAATCAGTGAAAAAGTGAATGAAAATAAATGAAAAAAAATGAAAAAAGTAAATTAAAAATTGGATAAAAATGAGTGATTGAAGGAGAGAAAGAAGGAGTGAATAAAGAAGTTCACAAAATATAAATGGAGAAGAAATTGAAGGGTTGAATGAAGGAGTGCAAAAAGAATGATCTCCTCACTATTCCAGCCAGCATTTCGAAGATGATGACACCAAGCGCCCACCAATCGACTGCTCTGTTGTACTCCTTCCCCATCACAATCTTGATAACGATCGTGATCAAATTCAACATCACTATCATCATTATCATAATCATCATCATCTATCCATCCATCCATCATCGTCATCATCATCAGCAGCAGCAGAAGCAGTTCTACCTCGGGAGCCATGTAATCAGGTGTGCCGCAAAAAGTTTTGGTGGTTTTCAAGCCGGGCATGCAGTCTTTACTGAGACCGAAGTCAGTCAACTTGACGTGCCCATCGCCGTCTAACATGGTGTTGTCCAGTTTGAGATCCCTGTGGTAGATGGCGATGCTTCAACTTTCAAAAACCTATCACCTCTCAACGACAACCACATTCTCATCAAAAAACAACCCCGCAGCAAAATTAAAAACAGCAACAACAACAACGGCGGCAACAGCAGCAACAGCAATAGCAACAACAACACAACAGAAAAATGTGTGGTGACCAAACGGAGCAGATGAGATTTTCAATTCTTCCTCACCTGTAGACGATGCCCTTGCTGTGTAGATATAATAAGGCCAAGGATATCTCCGCTGAGTAAAACCTGGAGTGCAATAAAAAATATTAAATAATGGCGTTGTCATTTTAAACTAAAAAAAATTTGCAACACCAACAACCTCATCAACATCTTGGTCGTCGACATCACCGTCATCATAACCACTCACACATCATCATCACTACTACCATCACACCATCGCCACCACCACTACCACCACCACTACCACAACCACCAAGACATCATCACCAACAGCAGCAGCACTCACACAGCCACAGGTTCCTTAAACAATCCTTCCTGTTGGATCCTGAACATGAGATCACCTCCTCCCACAAACTCCATCACGAAGTACAACCGATCCTGTTTGGTTGGTGGAAGGATGGTTGGAATGGTGTGATGGAGTGACAAATAGATGAATAAATCACACACACGCACATAAGAAACACACACACACACTTATACAAATACTCATACACACACACATATATATATATCTTGGCACAAAAATACACAAACTCACATACACATAAACTCTTACGTACATGAATACAAATATATGCTGCATACAAACCAAGAAACACAAGCAGATCACACATACGTACGTACGGACACCTACCGTGGTTTGAAAACAACTATGCATGAGAACAATGAACGGACACATATCTGGCAGCGAGAGAATCTTCTTCTCCGCCATGACAGCTGGCACGTCATCATCTTGCACGACCACTTCCTTCTTCAAAATTTTTATGGCGTATGTTTCTGTTGTGCCTTTGCGTTCTGCAAGCACCACCTTCGTAAACATGCGTGTGTATGTCAGTTTGTATGTTGGTTTGTATGTATTCATGTGTGTGTATGTTCGCTTGAAGGTATTCATGCATTGTATGTCGGTTTGTTTTCGTGAGTTTTTCAATTCTTCACTGACGACTCACTTTGCCATAACTTCCCTTCCCAAGAACCTTCATGAGGTTGAAGTCTGTCAATCTGATCGGGTCAGGCTGGACAGAGGTCGCTGAGCTGCGCGGCGAGTGGTCCTTCCGCTTCAACCGCGCATCAGTCGAGGCGGGGAGAAAGTTTAAATTAACCAACGCAACAAAAAATAACAAAAAACATTTCCATTAATAGTTCTTACAATCGCAATAAAATCAGCACGCATTGTTGATAATGGCAACAAAACAGTAAAACAACAAAACTGCTAAAAAAATATCAAATTAAATCGTAGTATAACTGCTGTTGTTGTTGTTGTTTTAAGAATAAGAAATCTCCGAACCTTCTTACATTCACTGGCGCTATGGGAAAATGACGATGACGACAAGGAAGTGGAGAGAGCAGCCACGTTGTCGAGGCACGGCACGTTGTAATACTCGCCTTCCTCTTGTTTCAGCAACCGGAACCATCCTTCGAAGCCAACGCTTGTCACTTCGGAGATGCTGAATACATTTACAACAAAAAAATAATAAAACTATTTGGAGAATAATTTCATTATATTCATAAGATGATAGTAATAAAAATATAACCAAAACATTTCAATTCAACAACGTCTATTTTTTTAGTTATTTTTATTTAACCGTCATAACCTCGTTTCCATCATTCACCATCCACTTCATCATCCACGACACCATCCTGATCATCATCGCCACCCTCAGTACCAATCGACAAACCCGAAAGAGAGAGCCCCCATAAAATCGTTTCGAGTGGTTCGATCCCAATCCCAAACCTCCAGGGACAGCCGCTTCGAATAATCTTCCGGCTGAAGTAAACTGATGACAGTTTTATGATGATGACGATGACGTTATTATGATGACGATGTTGTGATGATGACGACGATTCAGCAAAAAAGTTGTCGTGATGATGATGATGTTATGATGATGACGATGATAATGTTCATCATCATAGCAATGCATATGCATTGCTATGATGATGAACATAACCATTGTCATAAAATTAAAAAAATATTTTTAATATTAAGACGCACCACTATGACAGCAAAAACAGACAAAAGAACAGCGATGTCGGTGGTTACGACAAAAATGGTTACTACTCGAACAAGAAGATGAAGTGAGAAATGAACCAACAACTGGAAAGTCTCGTTCCACTTGGGGTTCAGACTGGCTTTGATGGTCTTCGTCTTCTGCTTGAACTTCACCTCGTCTGCAGGAATCAACTTTAACTTGACAAATGGATCCGCCAGTCCGTTTGGGTCCATTGGGATCAAGTTCTTCGCTTCAGTGACTGATGGTTGGATGGATGGATGGTTGGTTGGATGGCTGGTTGGATGGTTGGTTGAATAGATGGCTGGTTGGTTAGATGGTTGGTTGGATGGTTGGTTGGTTGGTTGGTTGGTTGGATGGTTGGTTGGATGGTTGGTTGGATGGTTGGTTGGATGACTGTTAGGTTAGTTGGTTGTGTACTTAACAACATAAACAACAACATTAACTACACAGCCAAAGACATTAACCACGTTATAAACAACTTTGACAACAATTTTAACAACATAATAAACAATATTAACAATGTAAACATAAACATTAATAATGTAAACATAAACATTAACTGCACAAACAAAAACATTAACTACGTAATAAACAACGTTAATTGCATAATCAAGAACTTTGACATCATAAACAACAACTTTGTCAATTATAAAACAGCCACAACAACAAGATTTGACAATTAAAACATTGAAAATATAATAAACAAAGCAACTACAATTTCAGCCAGCACAACAACAACAACAACGAAGAGCAACAACAACAAAGAACAACAACAAAGAACATTAACAACATAAACAAGCACAACTAAATTCGAAGACTGCAGAGATCGATAAAATTAAGCGGAGAATAAAAAGTAATCGTCTATTTACCCTATCTCGTCTCCTATCATCATCAACTTCATCATCAACTTCATTATTAACTTCATCATCAACTTCATCTTCATCTTCATCCACACTAATAGATAAATTTTCCTATACATTTTATCTATATTTAATTATCGTCTACCATCATTTTCACTACAGTTATGATCCCTATATTCATCATCATCACCACCGCCTCTATCAAAAATATTACGCGTATATTAGCTTGTAAGTACATAAACACAAGGAATGAGTATGGCCCGGCAACAAAAAGCCTAAAATATGACTCGAGGATAAGTAAGTCTTAATAGGTATAAATTTATCATTATGTGCTTCGTCATTTTATATAAATATATCTTCCTCGCTTCTCTCTTTCTTTCTTCTTTCTCTCTCTCTCTCTCTCGCTCTCTCCACCCCTTTCCTCTCTTTGTCTCGTTAATAAAGTATCATTCATTTTAAATAAAATGCTCCTCGCTTCATTTTACCACCACGAACGTGTTACTACGCACCTCAGCACGCTCAAGAAATAAAAACAGAAATCCAATTAAACTTAGAGTTCAGTTAAAATATTTTTGCTATTGCTGCTTACTTAATTACAGGAAGAAAAAAAATTTATCTCTGCCACACACTTGAAGCAAGTCATGGCGGCCTCGATTGTTTCTAATCTTATTTTGCATCTTTTGGCATGTCAGGCAAAATAGCTTAAGTTAATAGTTTTAAAACTCAAATGTTAAGGTGTTGATGTTAGTAGAAGTTTTTAAATAATATGTAAATGTTAGTGGCACGAAACGTGGTCCTCGTGAATATATTATTAGACAATTCAAAATGTTACATGCGGCTCTTAGAAATCGAACTTAATTTTTAAATAAATTGTAATTCTTAAATCAGATTTTTATTATAATAACAAATACAAAACATTTTACTCTATCAAAACATTTTGACATTCAGGCGCATGTTCATCTCGTCACAAGCCCCTCATGATATAAACAAAAAGAAAAACAATGAAAAAAGTTTTATGTTACAGTTTGGTCCAACTAAAATGGTCCCGAACATGTTGCTATGCATAAAAATGTAATGGCCGTTAAGCACCATAGAAACTATAAAGGAAAAAAACAATCGTCGTAAACTTGCCTCGTAATTTGGGTATGACGTTTTGTGTGGGGATGTGATTGCAGAAAGTTAGGAGAAATTAAGCCGAATTGAATTCCAAAAAACTTTCGAAATTTTATGAATTTGCAATGGACTATTTTTTTTGTTAAAGAATTAATCCAGGCAATTCAGATGTCGTCGATGTTGAAACATCGTTTGTCAGTATGATGATGACTAACAATGTAATATTCAATTCAATCTGATCTTCCAACATCTGAGAACTGAAATGTTATTTTTATCGCTACTGCCACCAACAAAATGCAATCATGTGTATTTGATTTTGGCAGGGACTGAGTTGAGCATGTTGCATGCATAGAACAAGTTGAAAGAATGTTTTCATTTTCCATAAGCAAAAAATTGTGTTATTTTTTCTTTCTAGTTACTATACTTTTGTTAGCGTGTGTGCGTCAAAAACATTGGAAATGCATTTCCTTATTATTAGTGTTTTGAATACCTTAAAACAAAAACAATTACTGCAAAGAAGAAACCAAAATTAATTTCCAACATCACCATTAACTTTTTAAAAAAAATATTCTCAATGTATCCTCGTCAACGAAAGCACAAAACACACCAACAAGCAAACAAAGCAAAAAATCATCCTGCTTACAATATACAGATAGCAAGAAAAAACAACATAGCCCCCAAACGGAAAAGTAGTTGTGTTGATTCATGCAAGTGTGATGGCGGGGTGGAAAGCGTGACAGAACATACATACACACATGCATACGAACACATGTTTATATAAATACAAGGAACAAAACGAAATGAAATTGTGTTTAGTAACAGAAACAAAACTATTTTTCATGCTAAAAGGGTAACATTTAAAAAATTTGTCAGTTTCGACTACCCAAAAATAAAATAATGCTTATTGTCATGTCAAATCTTTGTAAATAAAAATGTAATAAGAATTGGTTCCACTGTTTTTTAATCTGTAGAACTTAAACAAAATTGAAATCCAAATTCTTAATACAGCGCAATATATACACATGCCTGCATGCATGTGCATTCATTCATTCACACATGCCTGCATGCATGTGCATTCATTCATTCACACATGCATGCATGTGCATTTAATCATTCATTCACACTTATATACACACAAACGCATACAGAAGTAATCAGACGTTGGTTTGAAAATCTCTGTTAATAAATGTGCACTGTACGTGTGCAACTAACACGACAAACTTGATAAATACACCACAACCAATTGAAATATTTTTTTTAATGATATATGATTACTCGAAGAAAAAAATGTATGAACGAGAGATTGAATTTGTTATTCAAGGTGAACAAGTCCTCAACAAACATGGCACCGTGGTAATGTTGTTACGGGTCCCGCCCCGCCCTACTGCTCACTTTCTGAGGCTAACTCTCGATGCCTCGATTCTCAACCGGTCTGATGGACATCTCTTCAAAGTGTGTTTTCAATGTGACAATCGACCAAAAAATTGGTTGCAGGCGACTGAGAATAAGTTCCAGTAGTTTCGGTACTTACTGTTTGACCATTTTACTTACACATGCTAACTACATTTGTTAATCCTTTAACTTTTGATTGTATCAATAGTAGGACTGTGATGATGATAGCGAATTTTGAAAGAAGCAGTTAGTTAAAAATGAATAAATACAAATTGTCGTCATTTTTCCGTTGCATCATTTACTAAATAAATAAATTAATTAATTAACTAATTAATTATTGCAAAGTAAGCAACATGTGGGAGCGTCGTTGCGGAGATTGAACCACCACTCAACAACGGCAACGACCAATACCCATGCGTCTTATTTTATATAACTTCGCATTTGTGTTCCGTCGGAACTTCTTTTAAATTTTTCATCTACTTACAACCCGAAGTAAAATTTTATGAAAATTTTTTTTCAGTTTTCCGCATTAATTTTTTTGTCGAATCATAATTGGCGTAATATTCGTTTCTGCTATACATAAAGTTCATCAGATTACGATATGCATACCCAATTTGAATGTTATTTTATTTGTCCATTTAAATGATGAAATACTAATCAAATGAAATGCGAAAATAATTTAAACAAACAGAACGCAAACGCATGATCGCTGCAAACGAACGAACACATAGTATCAGACGCAGATATACAGACGCGCGTAAAATATGAAAAAAGGTAACGTAGACGTGATGCTGGTGTGGGAAGCATTGTGAATTTGTTTACAGGCGGAAATGAAAAAATAATTAGAGAGAGGAAACACTTAACGAGTAATGAAATATGCCTCTCATCATCATCATCATCATCACTGACGTTCTCGCCATCATCATTATCATCGTCTTTTTCATCATGATTTTTATTATCATCGTCACCATCATCCCAATCACCACCACTATCGTCACCATCATCTTGATCACCATCATTATCATCATCATTCCATTCATTGATACAAACCAGCATCGACGAATAAATGTGATATGCAATTTTGCTGTTGAACGAACAACTCTAAAAGCAAGTGAATGATTTATTATTTAAAAAATTAATGACAAGAAATGAATAAGTCGTTAAATTAAAATTTTCTGCAAAAGAATAATTATTTATTAAGAATAAATTATTAGAATACGGAACATCTTTTACAAGCATAATGACGTGGCGAGAAAACGAAATGGGGAACTTGAAATGGAGGCACGCAATCGACCAATCGTCCAACTTAATCCATCTAATCAACAAGCAAACATTTAGAAAAAATATATAGGTACGCATACAAATATTCATTTATGCAAACATGCATGCATACAAACATACGTGCATACAATCATACATACATATAAAGCACACAATCGTGCATCCAAACGAAACGAAATGAAGTTTTATTTAGCTACAGCAACAAAGAAATCTTTCTGTTGAAATCTAATAAATGTTACGAGGCCGAACGGTAAAAAATTGAAAAAATTTTGTTTGGTCGATAAAAAGTGTAATAATAACATATAAAATAGTAATCGGGCTGCCAAGTTGTTAACTGGTGGTTCATATTTTGATCATGTTACTCCTATTCTCTTCAATCTTCATTGGTTGCCCGTTTAACAAAGAATTATTTTTAAAATTGCCCTACTGGTGTATAAGTGCATTAATGGATTAGCGCCGAAATATTTAATGGATCGAATTGTTCCAAGAAATGCACCGTTACAGTGTCAGAAGTTACGGTCAAACGATTTAGATTTGTTAACAATTCGACAAACTCAGTTTGCTGTTGGTTGCAGAGATTTCGCTGTTATGGGACCGAAGATTTGGAACAGTTTGCCGGTTGACTTGCGAAATCGTGGGTTGTCAATTACTGAATTTTGAAGAAAGCTAAAGAACCATCTTTCCAGACAAACTTTTCATGATATGATTTGAATGAAGTGAAACATGTAATCAACTTTTGCATTAGCGCATTTAATCAATTTTTACATTGTTAGCGCCTTTGAGAATAATAAAGGACGCTTTATGTATAAATAATCTAATAATAATAATAATAATAATAATAATACAATGATTGTACACACAGGCAGACAGAGGGACAGACAGACAGAGGGACAGACAGACAGACAGACACACAGACAGACAGACAAACAGACACACACACACACATCCACTCTCAAATCGCTTGTTGCCTGAGTAGATTGAGCATACCGATACATTGAAAATTTACTCGCGATGTTGGAAATGGGCTAGTCCAATTTCTTGTTTGTTTGGATACCTAAAAACTTCAACGCTGTACTTTCTACGTACGTTTATCAAAATTTTATACGGTTCTTTGAAGTTTGGCAGTTAAACAGGGTCAAACATGATGAATGTGTTTTTTCTGCTTAATGTAAGCTTGTTACAATTAAACTACTCTACAACTGTAACAATCTTGTGATTTGTCGATTATTCAATTAACTCTTCTACGTTTGATCCTGCTAAGAGGGCACTCGAATTGTCAACATAGAGTATGAAGTCGCGTAATTAAGATGAATTTAGTTAAGTCATTTATGTAAATAAATAATGAAGAGTAACAGCCATTTCTATCTTGCGACAACTTGATACTGTCCCATTCCACGTTGTAGCATCAATGAGTGACCAATACAATTAATGTTAGGCCTTAGGTCAAAACAAATTTTATCAATATATTCTTTTCGTTCCAAAGCTTTTCCAATTTTAAAAATAAGATGGTTGATTTTAAGTTTTGTTGAATGTCCTATTTTAAAGCCAAATTGATTTGGAGATAATAATTGTAACGAAATCTGATGTAGTTGGGTCAATGTAGAAAGAGTCATTGTTTGGAAATTTCAAGTATTTTTTGCAGTTAGGCTCAGTTTTAGACAAACTTGATAAATTTGTTTCAACATAATAAAATGCTCGTCAAAATTCTTTTTAGGACAAATCATCGGTTACAGTGTAACTTACATTTTTTATTCTTATTGAAAATTTTAGCAACAATTTTAATTCGTGCATACAAACATTCATACATACAAACATTCATACACACAAATATATTCATGCAAACATTTTAGCATACAAATATTTATGCACACAAACATTTGGGCATACAAACATTTACACATACAAATATTTTTACATACAAACAATCATACGCATGCATACAAACATTCACGCAAAGGCTGAAACCAATACTTAATACTTACTTAATACTTTCATTCGATTACAAAAAAGTATTCGATATTCACGGATCCGTTATAAAAAGCAATCGATTACCAGTTCGGATACTTTTTCGGTTTCAAGTGCGCCGAGTAATTTATCAAATCTGAAAATTTTTAATAAAATTTGATTAGCTCAATAGCTTTTTCGCGCTAAACTGACGAAAAAATTGAGGGATAAACAAATCCGATTATTTTTAAAAAGTAACCAGAACCATTGATTACCGGAAAGTAACCGAATTTATACTCACGCATACATGCAAACAAATATTCATGCATACAATCATCAGGCATGCAAACCTGTAGGCGCACAAATACAAACATACATGCATGCATTATCGATACAAAATCAAACTCTCACGTCATAATTTCATATGCACAAAATAACAACACAAAATATAAGCAATGTGTTGTATATATTTTGTATAGTTTTTATGTGCATATGAACGTGTAATTTTTTTTGATTCGTTAATGCATATTAAGATTAAGTTAGGATGCATATTAAGCAGCATGTGCGCAAACAAAAGCCACACAACACACAAGTCTGAGAGGGAATGATAATCATCAACGAATGTTGTTGAATTAAACTTTAAATTAACAAATTTACTCAAGCAATTTAAATTTGAAACAAGCCAAAGGGCAAAAGTGAGTGAAGACTGAATTCCTGTGATGTTTTGAGTTGCAGAGCACAATGACGCGTGCACAGCAAATTAAAGACCAATCTTTCAACCAAATAAAAGTGTAGACATGTACGTACAACTTGTTGGAGCATGTAAAACTTGTTGGAATATGTACAACTTGTTGGAACATGTACAACTTGTTGAAACATGTAAAACTTGTTGAAACATGTACAACTTGTTGAAACATGTACAACTTGTTGAAACATGTACAACTTGTTGGAACATGTACAACTTGCTGGAACATGTACAACTTGCTGGAACATGTACAACTTGCTGGAACATGTACAACTCGTTCAAATCTATAAAGCATGCACTTATATTTTGTACAAACATTAGACGAATGAACGTCGATTGAGCAGGCAAACAAATGAACACACTGACTACAAATATTTTTCCAATACATGCAAAATCACATTAAAATGAATGAAATAAAAACAGAAAGAAGTTGGATGAACTTTTTGAACGGTTGGCAACTTCCACTGACTCCAGCCTGACATTAATTTACATCACATTACAAAAGCATGTTTCAACAAAAAGCAACACATATTGCACATATTTATAAATAACAACACAATATATATAAATACACACACACACCACACACACACACAGCATGCGTACATAAATACAACCAAACATACATACATGTAAGTCCCAAAATATTCAACGTCAATGAAGGAAAATTTCAAAGGACGCGAAACGAAGAAATGTTTGCATAGAGGAGTGTGAAATTAATGAGATGCGGTGCTGACTTCATCAATTTAATCTCTGCGGATAATGAACTGGAGGATCATTAATTTTTTTTCAATTTGTTTTAAAACCTTTCTGCTTCGATTACATGATTTTAATTCAACTTTAAATGTTTCCTCTGTCTCAACGTTTCTTAACGAAAGCGACATTCCATTCATTATTAATATTTATGGTTGTGTGTATTCTATCTGTACGTGTGTGTGCGTGTGTGCTTGTGTGTAAGCTGATAAATTAAATTTAGGCAATATTTTTATATATATGTGATAACGATAATTTTCTTTTAAATGTTCTTATGCATAATTAGCCTGTGTGTGTATATTTTTTTAACTGGTTTATTCATGAAAAAAAATTTAAGAAAAAAAAAATTTCATGAAAGGACATTAAAAAAGCTTGATGCCTTTACTAAATTAGTACGCTATAGAATATAAGTTCAAAGAATAAAAAAAGAGAGAGAATGTTTTTTAACTAAAATTGACAATGTTCAATCAATCGAGAGTACAAATATTTTTAAAACATTGATAATGCTCATTTAATTAGCAATTCTTAACACAATCACTGCTGTCGTTGAAAGACCAGTCACGGACCCGTACATACTCCGGCCAGGAATTTTCGTTGGTAATCACATCGAAGGATCTAGCATCGACGCACAGTCGAAAGGAGGATGACGGCAGCAAAGCATCAAGTTTAATCGTCTTTTTTTTTATCTTTTTTGAACGTTGGATAGCATGAAATGACATCCACGTAAATTGACTTGAGGTGATTGATCACATCAGACGAAACACATTTCTTAACGTTACTGACGAGAAAAATTCTCTTTCGGGACAATTCGGGACAAATTTTACTTGCTGAAATTTTTGACTCATTTGAAGCCCGAGATCGAATGACAGTATTATTTACTTCCATAATATCATTTGCTCGACTACTTCGTGTTTTGCGTTTAACCAAAATAAAATTTCCTGATTGAGATTCACTTTTGTTTGCCTCGCTAACTCGCATGTTGAGAACGCCAGAGACATTTTTTCCATTTGATTTGTTCTCAATATTCTCTATACTTCTGTTAATTTGAGGTTGTATCCCTGTATTTTTATCATTTGACTTATTCACAAGTTTCTATCAGTCAGCTGTTGTAGGCTTCACTGTAATGTCGTTTGATAAATCTTCGTGGCTGTCAAGATCATTAAAAACGACCGGTGCCATGTCTTTTAATATTTGTCCAGTTAGTTTCAGAAAACGTTCATCACAGTCACTAGTTCTCGAGAAATTAGAGGTCACAAAAAACGGAAGTTTGTCATTCATTTTGCTGTCAAACACATGCTTGACAGCGGCTATGAGCTCGGAAAAGTGCTTTCCTTTGTCACATTTCTTTGTACAGTCCGGGAGTTTAAATGCCAATTTTCCGCTTCTTGCAACAACAGTTTTTTTTACAAAGGGAAACTGCGTCAGCGTGATAAAAATATATTAACGAACTTATTAAGTGAGTTTCATCCAAATTTTAGCTGCAATTCCAAACATAACGTAATAATTCTTTCAAAATCATTCCTTTCGCCATCTTACCACAACAAAAAAAATTCTTTTGTTTCTTTTTATATATAAAAAGCTAAACTCACGTTTGCGTGTTTGCGTTTCAAGTTTATCATCCTTACAATGTTCATACATTGCAGCTTAAAACTCTCCCATTGCATGAGAATAACGAACAAAAAATTTGCTTCTTAACTGCACTTTTTCGTTAGCCTTGAATTTATACTCAGGGTGGACATCATTAGAACTTGCTTTTTCCAGACTACAAATATTTTTAAGTTAAGTATAAATATAAATATATATATATATATATATATATGTGTGTGTGTGTGTGTGTGTGTGTATGTATAAATATATATATATATATATTTAAATATATATATATATTTAAATATATATATATATATATATATATATATATATATATATATATATATATATATATATATATGAAGGAAATAAATGCGTGGAATGGAAATTGCTAATGAACTCTGGAGCCTTTGAGATTTGAAGATTAGCAAGCACTTCTGGCGTTTTACACAAATGTAATTTTATGCTTTACTTGCTTTAAAAACTAATTTAACAATGTTGTTTGTGGTTTTGTATTTGTATCTATCTTTCTTGTGGGAATGTTTGTTTTTGTGTGTTTTTTGTTGTGTTTGTTTTGTGGTTTTATTTTTGATTGTTATGTGTTTAGTTTTGTGTGAATGATTTTGTATGCCATTGTTTTTTCTTGCGCGTTAGTTCATCATGATGATCGCTTTTATATTTTTTTTGCATCATTATCTGGCAGATCCTAAACAGTGCAAAAAAATAATAAAATTTCCTAGTTTTTGAATTGTTTATCAATTGGTTTGTTTTATTACAAAAATGTATATATAGATTTAAGAATAAGAGAACGGAAGAAAAATATAAAAAAATAAATAAAATTCTTGCGGCACTCTTCATAACGTCGAAGATTGAGCTGCTTTTTATCGCTCAGTTGAGAATTATCTCCAAAAAAATGCTCATCCACTTTTTCAAGTTTAGCGTTCAATAAAAAATAATAAGAAAAACAAGCAAGGTAATATAATACTATGAAAGTTTTAAATATATGAATATATATATATATATATATATATATATATAATAATTCGTTTTTTTATTTATTACAATTTTATCTTCAATACTTTTTTAAAGGCATCATCAACAAACACACAATGCATGCAAACACACGTGGAAATAAATGCATTCAACAACTTTCTTTCTCTATAATATTCTATATTTACAATGTATATATATTTCTCTGATATACTATTCTATATAAAAACACACACAAACTTACAGATATATATATATATTTATTTATTTATAAAATCTAGAAAAATTCTAGCGTTGGATAGTTTTTTTTACATTTCTCGATATTTCTAACCAAATTCTTGGCATCATTAAAAATAATAATAATAAACTATCCAACGCTAGAAACTCGGTAGATTTCATAAATTACTGCATTAATTATGGTCCTGTACCAGCATATAAATATTGTCGGAAATTTTAAAATAATAAATAATAAATTAATGAGGAGGAGGATTTTTAAAGGATGACAAAGCCCCACGTTGGGCGCCAATTGTCGGAAATTTTAAAATATAATAAATTAAAATGATAAGAGGAGGTTTTCAAAGGATGACAAAGCCCCAAGTTGGGCGCTAATTGTCGGAAAATTTATAAATGAAAACAATTGAAACAACTGGTGGTGTGAGGTAATCTCCTCCTCTATCTTTCTCAGGGAATTTTTGTATGGTCCGACAATAATTTTTGTGTATATTTTTATCGTGAGTTCGACCAGTCCTGTGTGGCACTGGGCTTTTTCGAATTATATGATTTTACTGAGTAACACACGAACGCGTAAAAATATTCGATAACAATTTTATTAATCGAAGGAAGTAAATAAAAGGAATTGAACTAATGAACTCTATAATAATGTAAATGTCAATGAACAAACTGGAATACAGGAATTAGATCTCTTCTTGTTGGGTCTTCAACTTGGGATATGTTTCTTTCCGTTTAATCGTAAAACCTCGACGTGTGTATCCGATGGTGATGTCGATACAACTCCAAGAAATAAATAAAAAAATGAATGCGGAAAAATCGGAGCCTATGGAAATTGCAAGCTGCGTGTGAAACTATACCAATGAGTATAGAACCCAGCAAAGAACCCTAGGTCCACAAATAGCACAAGAAACAAAACAACGAGGCGGATTGGTTTTCACAGAACCCAAGGCCTGTTTTCACCGGGCCTGTCTGTCAGTCGGTCGGCTTTCGCACAACCCTGGCCTGTTTTCACTGGGCCGTCGAGTCTGATCGGCTTTCGCACGACCAACACAAGACAACAAGAGTCAGAACAACACTGGAAACAAATTGTGTGACTCTAGTACGCGTGCGAAACTATGCCAATGAGCATAGAGTCTCGTACCAAATCCACTTTTGAGAACTTAAGACGTTTCTGAAACTATGCCAATGAGCATAGAATCACGCGTTAAGTCTCTTAGGGACCAGAAGAGGCACTGATTATTCGAAGCTGCCTCACTAGTCAACCCAGTTTTTCTAATTCTTTTCACACCCTTCCTTATCAAGGCAAAATTAGATTTTGTTTCGGGTGTTTTAAAATATAAAAATTTACAAGGCATGTCCAATTAATCAGAAAAAGTATTAATTAAATTTTAAAATAATTTGTAATAATTTATGACGTCATCTAAATTGCAAAACAAAGAAAATCATCATCACCTATCGAGTAAATTAACTTGCACCATGCCCCCTATCGAGTGAATAAATTTCGCGTTGAAAATTTTGCAGTATTTTTAGTCAGTATTATTTCATAATTCTGACACTATATATAAATATAAATAAATATATATATATTTGTTGAATTAAAGTTAATCATGTGTTTCTTTTTTAGAAGAATATTGGTATTATTTAGTTGAATATTTATTGCTGGTGTACGTTTATCGATGAAAATTGATTCTGTTATCTTTAATTTAAAGTATTCTCTGTTGTAATAAATTGCTTTGGTGTTATTGTCTCAAATTTTCCCTGTTATAATTGTGTTAAGTAAAAAGTTGTAAGACGTGGGCGAAATCGTCTGACTGCGTGTTGATTGTTGGTTTATTATTGAGGATGAGAATAGCTTCTTTTATTTTGAGTCTTGAGGGACGACGTTCATTACAAAGTATGCTAGTGTTATTACCAAGAATTTTTCGAGTAACTGGTATATTGTGCTGCTTATTGAAGTGATCCACGTCTTACAACTTTTTACTCAATATCGCGACGTTGTACTGCCTCAATTGCCAAACGTCATCAATAGACAGCAACTACACACCAAATATAAATACGAATATAACACACAAGAACGCACCATTAACAACAATACGTTTGTCTCTTCACGCCATAAAACTCAAACAATTTGTTCACTAACTTCATTATTTGCCACGCCTTAATATTTCTTTATACATATTTATTGCTAAATAATATTATATCCAGTTGTTAAATATCTAATAATTCTTCAATAAATTGTCATATCATTAAATATTATTATCGACTTCCCATAATTTCTGCATTACTTCTTGTCACTATGCTAACTTTCTACACTTCAACTACGATAATACACAAACAATTGTGTTCATAATTTTTCTTTTAATTTTATTCGTTTATTTTATTTTCAACAATATAATGAGTTAATTTTAAAATATAGGTTGTTATTCATTTATTTATTCATTTTAATATCTAATATTCTATTTTCTATTTCTTATAATTTATATTATTAACTCCTGATTTGGTTTTACAATCTAGGCTCCGACGATGGCATTAGCCGAAACGGCAGTCAGCCAAACTTCACAGTTTAATAAAGTTGAAACAAAACAGCTTCGTGTTGTTGAAATTTTATTTAAAAAACTTCTAACTGTAAAATATATTAATATATATTGTCTTCAATATATATATATATATATATATATATATTTATATATATTGATATATTTATATTAATAAAAATATATTAATATATATTGCCTTCAATATATATATATATATATATATATATAAACGCACGCTTACATTTAAGACATGTATTTAGCTTCAATTCGTTAAAAAATTTCTCTTTAGAAATTGTTTGAGCTTCAAATCCGAACGTCTGTTTGCATGAATTCTTGTAAGCGGTTGTTTTTCAAAATTTTCAACTAATTTTTCGTTAGAGTCTTTCAACTTCTAACTTTGCTGAAGCTTCCAACTTTAGCAGCTAATCTAGCAGATGTATGTATGTAGGGAGGTATGTACGTAGGTTAGATACGTTAAGGTATAAGTTATTTATCTTTAATGTATGTATTGTATGCATGCCCGCATAAACGGGGGGACAAGATTTATGGTACTATTACTGACGAACTGGCCCACCATGGCCCTCTCCCAAATCCACCATTGTTTATGTATGTGTATGTACGTGTATTTATGATGCATGCATGAATGCATGTATATATGTATGTATGTATGTATGTATGTATGTTTGTATGTATGTATGTATGTATGTATGCATGTATGCATGTATGTATGTATATAAGTATGTATGTTTGTATGATGCATGCATGTATGTATGTATGTATATATGTTTGTACGTTTGTATGTATGTTTGTATGCAAGCATGTATGTATGTATGTATGTAGATACCTACATACGAATCCTCCCGCAGATTAACTGCTTCGAACTCGTTAAGCTAAAATCTAAAAAAAACTGAAATAAACAAAATGATTTAAAACAGGAGCACTTTGTATCTTCCTTCTCAATGATCTCTCCTCTCTTCATCCGCGATTGTCTTATTACCATTTACTTTTCTTCACTCGCTTCAACTCTCTCTCTCTCTCTCTCTCTCCATCTTTTCCCTTTCTTCATCTCTCCCTCTTTTTCCATCTCTCTTTCCCTTTCTTTTTCTCCATTTGTCCTCCCTTTCTCCCTCTCTCCATCTCTCTCTCATTAATTTCCTTCTACCACATATTAATTTCCGTAATTTATTTGCAGGAACATGTTCATAAATAAAACCCAGAGGAACACAAACTGCATGCAAAATATATGAAATATATGGAGTAATTTATGACTATTGAAAAGCGGAATGTAGATTTGTGAGGATGTTTTTAAAGTCCGCTGCATTAAATTCATCAATATTTTTCATCAATATCATCATCACACTGTCTGATTTATCGATGGCTCTTATAAATAACATTTTGATGTCACAATCACTATCATCACACTTCTCAACTTCACTAACGCCATCATCATCGTCACCACCACCATTGTCATCAACACTACTGACATCATCATCATCACCACCACCACTTACTGACGACGACCAGCATTCCGTTATCATTGTAGACCTTCAGGTAGATCCTGCCTCTCCTCTCCGTGTGGTCGATGCCGCACATCTTCGGCACGTTCGGCTCGCACTTCTTGTGGACGTTCATCTCACAGGCTGGCGGTTCAAATGCAACAGTCAGCACATCAACTCGTAAAATCCTACTCAAACATCCATAATCAATTATATGCAAACATTCAATCATATGCAAACATATACAATCATATACAATCACATGCAAACAATTCAATCATATGCAAACATATACAATCATATGCAAACATACACAAACATAAAAGTATACAAACATATAAAAACATAAAAAAAATTGTAATTATGCGTGTGGATGTGTTGACTATTTGCGAAACATAGTTAACACTAATCACTACTGGCTAAGATGATAGTCACTGACTACTTTTTTAATTATTTTTTCAAATTTAAAATTACATTTTCAAATTTATTTAAAAAAATCATTTATTTTTCAATAAATACCAAAAAAACAGAAAGCAAAATTGTACTTGTATTTTATAAAAGCAAATTTGAATGTTGAGGTTGATTTCGTTGCATCCACGGTTTAGAAGCATACATAGTTGAAGATTTAACTTTCCAGTTGTCCGTTGTTTCAATATTCTTACAGAAGAAAAATCAAATGGTAATCTAATCTTTTCTTTTTCTTTGACTCTATTATATCCAGTAATCTTTCCAATTTGGAGTTTTTTTTCTTTTTTTTTGCAGCAGTGCTTCAAATACGTTGTACGCCGATGGGAGGTCCAATACTTGCTAAGCCGCATTTTGCAGATTTGTATTATGTAAATATCACACTATAAACCAGCCATGGATTGGCTTTAAATTTTTGATGAAATAACATTTTTAATGTTCCCATCAACATGATTATTTTATCGAAATTTTCGCACAAATCTATCTGATCGCAATTGAAGCTGGCTCCTTCCCTTGTTACTTACTATCATTCCTCTTCATCATAGTATCATGGCATCCCATTATATTGCACACACAATAGGAAACATAATTGTTAATATTGTATATTACAAGCACACATAGCATACAACTGTGCATACATGCACATATACACACGTACATATGTACGTAAATCAGATCGTCACACCACACAACACCAACATCATTACATCACATCACTCCCAAACATCACACATTCATTCCTGGGCAAGAGCAATGATAGACGTACAATAGGCCAATCCTGAATTTTATTTGGTACTTTTCACGCACCTATCTCTACAACGCCGTATTTGATTTCACATTATAGCCGTCACAGTATCATCATGTTTGAATTGTTTGTAGGTTTGTAGGTACGTCTGCAAGTTGGTAGGTATGTAAGTAATTATGTTCGTCTGGTAAATAAAAACCAGAAACTAGATTTGTTTGTTTTTCACTTCTTTCAACATTTTTTACATTTTATTAACTAATTGGGTGCTAAAAAATTTCATTTCATTTTGTATGTTATGTAAAGTATGTTTGGTGGGATCACCTTGCATTCGATCCAGGTCCCTGCAAAACGGGATCAAGCGTACTTAAACATTAGGCTATTATGCCGGCCAACTGAACCGTAAATGCACGCTCGCGCATGTGTGTGCATGTACATCTATGTAAACTATGTAATAAAATTGAGTTCGAGTGTATTATGTATATGCTCGTATTACAGTGTGCATCTGTATGTATGTGTTCATGTACTTAGCATGTATGTCTGTTTATGTGTGTATGTACATTGTACATGTGTGGATTACTGTTATTATCAAAAATTTATAAAGCGCCTAAAAAACAAAAAGTTTCTCAAAAGCACTATCCATAACAGTAAAATAATAAAATACATGAATGGTCTAATCGTTTCAAATTAATAGATGTTATCTTTAACAAAAATTAATGTGTTTTCAGATTCTTTTTAAAGTCATCATTCTTCAACTCAGGCATTCTAAACTAATTTGGCAGACCATTCCAAACAACTGGTCCTGACGCAGCATGGCAGCGATCAGTAAATGGCAGAAGCAGGTTGCTAAAATCGGATCTCAACTTTAGACCAGTTGAAAGAGCTGGCTTCTTTTTGATTTTATTTGCCAAATAATCTGGCAAAAGCCCATTTACAGCCTTATAGATCATTATGCGGATTTTATAGACGATTTTTTTCAGTGTGAACCAATGCAGATCCTCCAAGATGGGCGTCACATGGTAGAATTTTTTACCACCGACAACAATTTTTGCAGCTCTGTTTTGCGGATGTGCAAGCATATGTACGTGTGTATATGTGCACGCATAGACATTTAAATAACTCTATTTTGTTTTGCCTCTAACTCCCGAGAAAGATGAAGTAATCGCTGCTCACGTTCTTGCTCGGTTGTCACCTGACAGCATGTAACTAACCTGACAACCGAGCAAGAACGTGATCAGGTTATATGCTGTCAGGTGACAACCAAACAAAAACGCAGACAGCGATTGCTTCACCCATAGACTTCTATATAGTATATTATATAGAAGTTCATGCTTCATCTATCCCGGGAGTTAGAGGCAAAACAAAATATAGTTCAGCATATAACCTGACAAGCATATAACCGAACCAGGGCTTATATGTGCATTTAATATACAATGTTAACCATTGTCTTTATACTATTCTTTGCAGCAAAATTTATTTTAAGTACGTCTCAATTTAAAGATTTTTAAAAACTCTGTCTTGATTTCGTGTGATAAGAGTAATTAAAAATATATGTATGTATGTATGTATGTATGTATGTATGTATGTATGTATGTATGTATGTATGTATGAATGTATGTATGTATGTATGTATATATATATATATATATATATATATATATATATATATATATATATATATATATATATATATATATATATATATGTCTTGGAGGATCTGCATTGGTTCACAGTGAAAAAAATCGTCTACAAAATTCGCATATATATATATATAAATATATATATATATATATATATATATATATATATATATACTATATATATATATATATATATATCAAAATATACATTTAATTAGATTAATAAATAAATTTTAATTCTCCAGCATCTTTCGCATTAATTTATTTATTGTTTTAATTTTTCAATTTTCTTTCAGTATACAACAACAACAACACACGTTTAGACGACATTTTCCCCGAGATCGGGGGTTGCCGTTTGGCTACCTATGATGAAACCGAAATACCCCTCGACGCCATCCACATCTGTCACTCGCCTCAGTATCACGCAACCCCGCTTTCACCCTGTCCTTCTCCACCTGCTCTCTCCATCCCAATCGCGGACGACCCCTTCCTACCACTCCTTCAACCTCGAACTCCAACGCTCGCCTAATCCCGACCCTTTCATCCCTTCTCAACACATGTCCATACCACCGCAATCTCGATCTCCTTATCAATGTCACAATGTCCTCATTCAGTCCCATCATTGACATCAGCTCTGTACTACTCCTCCAATCCTTCACTTTAACCCCACACATCATCCTCACCATAGCTCTTTCAGCCCTCTGCAGTACGCTTTCCTCCTCTCTCCCCAGCACCCAAGTTTCACCACCATATACCATCGCTGCTCTCACACATGCTTTATATACCCTCTCTTTCATCTTCACTGACCATTTCTTTCCACACAATACCCCACCAAGTTCCCTAAATTTCATCCATCCCACACGAACTCTAGCCGTAACAGCGCTCAAACATCCTCCATCCACGTTCAGCTTAACCCCTAAATAAACAAAGCTTTCCACTCTTTCAATACCACCACTCAACCCCGTCCTTGCGTCCGTCCTATTAATCACACCATGAACACATTTCTTACACTTGAACGTGCCTTCCACCTTTTTCAGTGCCCCCCTCACACCACTCTCTTATGCACCCGTTTTTGACATCCTATACACAATACCGAGTTAGCCTTCACTCTCTTGTCACATACCTCACAGGGGTCTATTTTACTTATCACTCGCTCCCCACCTCCCCACTCACCATTACCTTCGTCTTACCAATATTAACTTTTAACCATTAACTTTTAACCCTTTCTTTCAGTATCTCGATAATAAATTTTATTGGTGGATTGATGATGGCTCATATTTTTTATTGAAACATATTTATTGAAACATCTCCAGAAAGCTCAAAATGAACAAAAACCATACAATATACTGTTGAACTGAACTTATTTATTTATTTATATGAACTGAAGTAGGTTAAAAACAGGGATCTTGGAAATACTGATTTATATATTTATATTAAACAAAAAATGGTGGAGATTCTCTAAAACATGTACATCACACACACACACACACACACACAAACACACACACACATACTTACATACATACGAAAATATACTTACATACA